>NC_034411.1:63151043-63360841 GCF_002078875.1 Numida meleagris
CCCCCACCGCGCTCATGGAGAGCGCTGCGCGCACGGCCCGCGATAGCCGCCTTCAGCCGCAGCGCGCCGCCCGCCGCGCCATCGCTTCGCGCGCCTCACAGAGTCCGCGTCTCTCGCCCGGCGCCCGCCGCCCGCAGCGCCATCTTTCTGCCGCCCCGCCTGATCTTTCACCTCTCACCCCGCCACATGCGCGGCGCTCGTTGGCCGCCCGGCGGGATGACGTCACTTCCGCCCACGGCGAACGAATGACGTGGCCCTAAGGGAAGAGGCGGGGCGCGGAGGGGAGGGGCATGGTGCGGTCACGCCCCGTGGCGGCCGAGTGGGGCGTGGCGGGGTAGGTGCGCGTAGGCTGTGGTGGGCGTGAGCCTGCTGCCCGCGAGACGTGCGGAGCGGCTCGTTCTACGCCTTCGTTCTCGCGCAGGCAGTGCCCGCTACTCAGGCTGCCCTGAGTAGGAGGACAGCCATGTTCGGGGCCAGAGGGACAGCCTGCTTCTAGTGTAGCCCGGGGGCTCCATCTTTGTGAGGTACCGGAGAGGTTTTCCATGTCAGCTTGTAGCAGCGCATAGGCACAAGGACCTGCAGGTGCAAATTCCGTTCCTCACCGGCAGCGGGTTGTGCAAGGGCCTTCCAGCTTTGTCCTGTGTCATCAGGCAGATGGGCTGAAGTGACAGGGGAAGGTGTGCCATCAGTACAGAACTGAATGAAAAGTAAAGTACTGTAGTGTGAAAATACCTTTTCATATTGAGAAAGCCCTTCTCAGACCATAATTAGCCAACAAAACAACACATTCAAACTGCTAGGAAGCTTGTGCTGTTCATAAACATCGAAATCTTTATCTACCAACAGATGTTGTAGCTGATGATATTCAGAAGTTAAAATGTAAAGAAAACTGAATGTAAGCCTCTCTAACTTACATTGCTTAATGTGTTAAGAAACCCAAGTGTCAATGGCTTTTGGAGAGGTGCCGTAGCCCCATAGCTGTACTCTGACACCTGACAAAACAGGCGTTATGAATGTGAGTGATTATTTGGTTACGGAATGCCAACAGAAGATAAAGAATAATAGAAACTGTTTGCTTTGAAAAGTAATTTGCTGGTGTGCTTACTCCTCACTTATCAGCTGAGATTTATGAACTGCCAGGAAGCCCCTTAGATTACTGTTTGTAATTCGCTGGTTTTAGTGGTCTGGGTATTCCAATTTTGTTTAATTTTCAAGCGCTTTGGGAACTGCCTGGTAACATTTGCACGTATATCAGATTTGATGCATATACCAGGAAGTCCTTTTGTGTTGCAAAAGTCTAAAAGGTTCCACCAGCGAAAGGGGGATTTGCAGTGTGTACTTCCATGTGAACCCAAAGGTATACGTACATACAGCAGCTTGAGCTGTTTGGAAGTCTGTTCATTTATTGGCTACTAAAATAAATGCTTGCAATAACCTTGGCTCATTGGGCCTTATCCTAGTACTAGGTAGAGGTAAAAAATGGTTTCCCGAGAATCTCCTTTCTTTTGTTTACAATATTAAATTTGGGACAAATTGACCACCAGCATTTTCATTCGCTAATTAACTTTGGAACAACCATTAAATCTCATTAACCAGGACACTGATTCTTGTGTTTGTTGTATTTGCCATGATAAAGATGAGCCCTCTGTGTTTTGCCTGGAGCTCAGTTAATTTAGTCCAGTATCATTTGAAATTGCCTAAAACATTTCTGGAAAACTGAAATTAACATTTCAAAAGCAAGAACCTCCAAACAGTCCTGAGGAATTTCCCACATCAGTGTAACTCTCCATCCTGAACTGAGTATAAGTATATTGAGTACCACACTACAGGTAGTGATACCTTGCAGTATTGCAGGATTTTATTTCTGTTTTATATTTTCTTTCTTTTAAATGCGACTGTAAGAATGCTTTACTGTTTAAAAAGTCCATACAGAGTTACAGAGTGCTTTTCTAAGAGATTGTAATTGTATTCTTATTTCCCTCAAGCTACATAGTACTAATGGCAAAGAAAAACAGATGCTATTTTTACAGATTTCAGTTTATAACGGCATCCTTATTATAGCCCTTCTGTCACCAGCTATTAATGTTTATAGTACAAATTAAAGAGGAAAATTTAATGGCAGCCCAGCAGGTTGGTTGTCAGCGGGGATACTGGTGGTGGTGGGCAGTTCTAGGCAGCTTTAACATTCATGATAGATTAACCATGGGGTTAATCTAGTTCATAATCATAGTAATCATCATCTGTGTTTACTGCAACACTGGCGGCCTCATTGGCTTTCATTTTCTTTCTGTCCTCCTTGCCTTTTTCTGTGGAAGACAGATTATCTTCACACTGCTGCAGAATCTTTTTGGAAGACATCCAACTTTCTCCTCGGCTTTCTGCTGGTGCTGCACACTGCCCTCCCCTGACGTCTGTACCTTTGGCCATCAGCACTCCTCTGGTTCTCAGAAGGTCACAGGTGCAGTTCCAAGGGTTTCCGTCTAAATAGAGATGCCGGAGACGAGGTAAATACTCTAAAACTTTGCGATCCAAGGCGGATATCTTGTTGTTCCTTAAATTTAAGACCTGAAGCTGTTTCAAGTCCTTCAATTCTTGTTCTCCAACATCTTCTATGTCATTTCCCTTTAGATCCAATCTGGCAAGGGTATCTGGAAGTCTGAATAAAAATGAAACAACACAAATCTGTTATATTCATTTTACTGATTCTGTTTGTACCCAGGCATATCTGGCATATTAAGTAAGACTATAACTAACAAAAATGTAATCTTCTGGAAAAAAAAAAAAAATCTGGTCCTGAAATGATCGTGTCCTTTTTTTTTTAAAATTGAAGTTGTTGGAATACTGTCTATGCACAGTTGAGTGGTTTTCCCAAATTATTGCAGTTCTGACCTATACTAACCTGCTTCACTATGTAGTAAGTTGCATATTCAGCTGAGTACCAAGTGAGCTTAAAAATGTTTTTTTGTGCTACATAATGCCGTAAGCATGTCAATGATCAAATGATAGCAGCATGAAAGATCAAAAGTTTTGAAAAACATGGCAACTCTACTGTACTCTCTCAAGTACTTCTGTGTATGATTTGTTTTAAAAAGTCTTTTAGATCATAACTAAATTTTTACTAGAAGTAGAATTTTTCTTCTTTTTTTCCCTATTTTTTGTTCTCTTGCTGCCAGCAGGTTCAAAAGTTAATCAACTTGGAAGTAATTCATCTGATGATATACTTAATACTTCTTAAAAAAATCTGCAACAAGGAAAATATAAATGCCTTTTATGGTCTTTTGAAATAGTACCTCAGAGAATTAGAACTGATTGTATTTAGAAGAATTAAAAAAGCCAACGATCTCAAGATATGATACTAGATGATGAATATCATTCTTGTTTTAATGTCTTATAATTTGTGTGATAAGACTTCTATTTCTGAAGTCTAGCTTGTTTGTAATCTCTTTTTCTCCTGCTCTAGCCAATGAAAACTGTTTAATAGAAAAGCCAGTTAATTTGTGTGAAATGTTTTTAATAGAGTAAATTTGAAATTAACCTAAAATCATTTTACTCTTTTAGTTTGCAAGGTGATGAGATTAAGATCATGGTTAGAGATTTTAAGGAGACTTGTTCAGGAAAACTCTCAGACAAACTATAAATAATAATACCAAGAACTATTTAGAATTGAGCAGCAATGTCCCACAGCCCATAAAGGCTGATCTGGCTGTATCTCAATGAACTAATTTGATATATGTCTGAGAATTAGTAACAGGGTACACTTTGATCCTCACTGGCTGTCTTTTTTGAAGCTGAATTTGACATCTTGGGCTGAAAGGCAGTTGCTGTTTTTACATAGACTCTGCAACTTCAGTGGGAATATTTCAAGAATAAGGGAGTTCTCTATTGTGCTTTATTCCCTGGGTGAGATGAGGATTTTATGTGTTGAAGTGGTGAGTCATTCCACTGGTCTTACCAGTGCTTGTGGCTGCGATGTGTTGATTTTGAAACCTAACTGCAGTTGATGATAATAGTTGTCCAATATGACACTGTAATGAGAAAGGTGTTCTCTAGGGTAAAAAGTGTGCTCTAAGGTAAAATCCTGGAGCAAATGATGTCAAAGGCAATAGGATATCACTTGGGATATTTATCCAGATTACAGTCTAAAGCCTGTACAGTCTCACTGTACTGATGTTGGACTTTGCAGCTGTATTGTTTGACTTCAAGTTCTGTTGATCTTGAGGAATTAACTGTGTTTGAGTATGTGGTGTGTGATCCTGCTGCTGGCAGAGAAGCCATGTACATTTAGGAGCTGACCGTGACAACCATACTGCTGCTGTTCCAGAGACTGTCATCAGTCTTTTCCTGCATTCTGACCACTCACTCCCCGCAAGATTTTCTGGAGTTTGGGCTTTTCTCTATGAGACCTGAAATAACTTGGACTTGTGTTCTGCTAGAGAAAATTTCATGTCATTATTTACCTTTTGAATAAAAAGGAAAGAACCTTTCTTTTTCCTGATTCCCGCTGAACAAGTGCTAAGTCCCATTAATGGTGCCACATTAACTATATTCTTTAACCTGTGATACTGGTGACTGGTAGTTCTGTCAGTAGTAATACTTTTGTTTCTTTGTGTCCATGCGACTAGCTGGTGATCAACAGGTAGTTGTATGGACACACACAAATAGATTAGGTACATGGGTGCACAAGAATTAAGTACAAAGATTTTACTTCTCCTCGTTTCTTTCCTACTTTGTGTTTACAACCTCTCCTTGAAATTTGTGTTGAGCTGAAAATAAAAGACCCAATCTCTCCCTAAAAGCTGTACTTCTTAGAGGCTAATAGAGAACTCTTTCCTGTTAATTCCCTTGACTACGAGGGTTGTAAAATAAGATGGATTGGACAATCCTAACGTAACTAGAAAGCATTAAGCATTCCTGTCAAGCCAAACTGAAATCAAATATTTATACACCACTAAATCACTTTCTGATTGTAAGGCTTCAACCAAATAGATTCAAATGCTAAAGGATCTCATGGTAAACGAATTGAAATTTTGTTGCATTATTTATTTGGGCAGTTAAAACTGACCACAAGCCATGAAAACAGAGCTTAATAGTGTAGTTGTGTTAGAGAAGTTGATGTTAAGAGAATGACATATTTATTTTTATGCCATCTAATTGCACAGCTTTTTGAAATAACAAAATTGCCATTTTATATCAGGCCAGACCACCTCTGATAATGGCCAGGACCAACACTGTGAGCAAGGCATTAAGGAATAGCGTGTGCCCAGTGACTGTTTCTTCTGTGCTGCTTTGGCTGGAATTTTGCTTATAGCCTGAAGCAGGAGACTTTATAAGCAATCTGAGAACTTTATAATGTGTGAATTTAATGAAGTTAGGAATGATAATATCCACTGAAGAACATACTCTTTTAGACCAGACTCAGCTCCTGAAATCCTAATATTTTAACAGTAATAAACTATGTGATTCGGTGGAAACTTCAGTTTAAAACATGCTATCTTTCTTTTTTATTGAATGCTTTATTAATTTTGTGTAATTGGAGAAGATAAATCTAAGCAGCAGGATACCTTCTCTATAATCACTGTTATACTCTCCTAGCAGATTCCTCTTATTAATGTGTTAATTAAATAAAGCAGCCTTACTGGCAGAGAAATATGAAAGGAGAAGGATCACCAGGGATGACAGATATAATGAAAACAGCTAATGAGTGCTAATTAGTTCCAGTTATGGCAGATGGTTTATGGTATGGATAGACTTCCACTATGACTAGGTCTGAATGCAATTTTATTTTTTTCACTTTGGCTCTCATTCTCATAATCTAAGGATGGAGAGATGACATCTGTGAACCAGCTATCCTCAGAATCACTTGCCTCAGTGGGATAGAAATAAGGAGATTCTGTTCCAGTGCTAGGTTAGAAAGCTGCACACACTGCTGAAGAGCGCCTGCCTCAAACATGCTGACAGCGTTGTTGTCAAGAAACAAGTGTTTCAGGCCCTGTAGTCCTTGGAATTCTTGCGCTGTCACCCTCTGAATCAGGTTATTGCTGCAGTCAAGTTTCTGCAGTCTGCCTGGCAGCCTGAGCGGTAGAGCCTGGAGCTGGTTCTTAGAGAGCTCCAATGTTGTTAAATTAGGAAGGAGCTGGGCACCGTCTACTGATGTCAGCTGATTTTCTGAAAGGAAGAACTCAGACAAGTTTTCTAGATGTTTCATGTCTCGAAGTCTTACTGTTTTGAGTTGGTTTTTCTCTAGTTTTAGTGACAGCAAGGATTTAGGTAGGTCAAGGGGCACTTTTGTCAGAAAGTTTCCGCTTAAACTGAGAAACTGTAGATTTCCGAAAGATGCAAAGAAGCTGGTTGGGAAAGAGTTTAGTTTATTGTCAGCCATGCTCAGATATGTCAGCCTTGGAAGCTTAAGTGGTGCAGACACAGTTTCCATGTTGTTGCCATCCAGAATTAGACTCTGTAAATTGCAAAGGGAAGAAAATGCACTCGAAGGCAGAGTTGCAATCAAGTTGTTCCTGATATCAAGCACTCTTAGTTTTACCAAACCTTCAAAATCAGTCGAGTGCAAAGTGTTGATGGAATTATCGGCGAGTTTTAAAATTTCAAGGCCAGATGGGAGGAAGATGGGTATTTGCTTTAGCTGATTTTTGTAGAGTTCCAGGGACTTCAAGGTGCTCAGAGCTCTGAAAGTGTTGTTTTCTATTGATTCTGTGCCACTGCATGACAGGACTAGCTCTTCAAGGGCCAACATTCTTCTGAAGTCAGTAATCTTAAAGAGATAAAAGATAAAAATAATTCATGTGACAGTATGCAGTATTTATGAATCACTTCACAGATTACTTGTTCTGGATGCTCTGACCATTGCTACTGTATGTTCTTATAGAATAAGAAACTAAGAGAAATGGAGCAGTAATAAAAGAGGTATTACTATAGGTACTTTCAGTTTGCCCATATTTACTTATGTTTCTGGAATTGTGTTGTTTAAGTCCATATTGTGTCTGGTTTTGAACAAACACACAGGTTTGAAGAAGGAATATTCCTTTCATTTCTGCCTGGCAGGTAGGCTTTGTAAAATAGATAGCTAATGTCACCAGTGGCAGAAATCCTTGCAGTGAGTAGGTGGTTGCTACATATGCAGGTTTGTGTTTATCATACAGCCATTTCTGTATATCATTACTGCAGCATTACTTCCCCAGATACATGGCCATCACCTCTCTACTATGAATTGTTGGCAGAAAACTAAACCTATATTTCTTCATCCTCTCCACTGTCTCTTCTTTTTTTTAAAGTGAAAACCTCACCATATTGAGATGACCAATCCAAAAGTATGAGATCAAAGTATGAGATCAGTTTGGTCTGAAAATCACGTGTGTGGAACAAATTGTTTTTACAACAATTTAGTTTTTTGTTACTTAGTAATAAACAGATGCTTTGTAGTGTTAAATGAAACTTAGATGTTGACTGTGACCATTATATATAGAGGCATACTAATTGTTTTTTTTTTTTCCTTTCTGTTCTGTTGGAACCTGCTTGCTTATCAAACATGCCATCTTGTGTCTCAGGTTAAGAAATGAATGAATCTGGCAGTTACTCTAAGCCAAGAAGTGAGGAAGAATGGAATGAGGGTGAATCTAGGGGTTGTCAGAACACGAGTTACTTAAACAGCACTTCAGAATTTTCAGAAATGCTGCCCATTGGCCTGTGTGCTTGTTTTCTAAAAATTCATTTATAAAGGAATCATAGAAAGCTCAGAGCAAGATGAACAGGTGTTCTGCACAGAAGAGGCAGGAAGGTGTGTTCTTCTATTTTCCCTTCAGGTGTCTGGTAAGCATCAGTACTCATCAGTAGCAGATGCTAAACTAACATTATAGTCTGCATGCTATTTCCCTTGAGGTTATTAGCTGCCAGCATGTTTTAGTCTCATTGAGAGACCCTACAAAGCTTGTGTAATCCCAGTGACAAATGTGCAAGGAAGACAATATAAATCACATTGCATCTTATGTTCTGCATAGTAGTTTTGTTCTATGATCCTGATAGTACACATTGGACTATCATATCTGTGTATCTTTCATCAACTTAGGAAGGTGACATAAAATATTCCTTCCTGCTTCATTTATCCAATTCTTGTATGTTTCTGAGTTGTATCTCTTCAGCTTATCCATAGACTCACTATTTTATTTTCTGTTAAAATTAGAACGTATATAGCTGTGAAAGAAAAATTGAATTTCATTTTGCTTCGGTATTCTCAACTGTCTTTCATTCCATCTTGTGAAGTCTTTTCTGAACACTGCAATACTTGTTGTAGTTAGTAGAAAAGTATAGATACAGAACCTCTATTGATTCAGGTTTCTCCATCAGTTATACTAGATTTCAATGAGGGAATTTACTTCCACTGGGGAAAAAAATCTCAAGAGTAAATAAGAAAGCTGGCCATTGTCTGCTTTTCTATAATTGCAGTTTAGAGATACACGTATATTTATTAATTTTCTAAATAACAATTGTAGAATTGTATGTTCAGTTTTGATTATCATTAGGAGGCCCATCTTGCAAAGGTTCTCATGAGAAGCCCCATAGAAATGAACTACATTGCTCAAAGGCAGAAAGGAATCATCAGATGTAAGCGATAAAACAATACTGAGGAAATTAAAACAAATGCAAATCTTTATAAATTAAACACATTTTCTCCTGTAAGTTCAAAAGCAGTATTTCCTGTTTTCACTCAGTTGATTGCTGTATATCTCTAAGAGGCTTAATTTTCATCTCATTAAGTGGCAGAGAGTTATGTGAAGGTCCATGTACAGACATTTATTCTGTGTTGAAGAATGTCAGGCTTCTTAATGTGGATTACTATAGTTTCTGTTTCCCACCTATTTGGTAGGCTTCATCAGGCTTTGTGAACTGGGGTTTGTTTTAAGCAGTTCCTTGAAGTTACCTATTGTGTGGGCCAAAGAGGCAATTTTCTTTTAACAGATAAAAAGCATGTATTAATATAGCTAGAAGTAAACTAAATGTTAAAGTTAGAGTAAAAAGTTTATAGTTGCTGTTCAAATGAAGGATATGGAAATCATTGAGAAAAGATACTAAAAGCAGTCTAGTTTTGTTACTACAAACTCTGTTTGTAACAACACCTAGTTTGTAAAAATATCAAAAGCAAAAAACCCAGTTAGTCTTTTAATGGTGACCAACCCTGTCAAGTATTTAACATATAAACTTCTCCTCATTTCTTTTCAATTTCTTTACCGTTTTAATGTTAACCACTGTAAAGTCCAGAAGTAAGTAGTGCTCAGTTTGAGAGAATATTTGATTATTCTTCTGAGGCTACTAGTTGCCAAACCATACTATATGTGAATAATTACATATAAAAGCCTGATGGAGGTCGGCTGTGAAAAGTCTAGGCTTAGATTCAACTTCTTTTTGAAAGTGTTTTCTTTTTTCTAAGATGCTGTAAAAGAAGCAATTAAAAAGAAAGGAAAAACAAAAACAAAACAATCAAACACGCTAAAAAAAGGGGGGGGACGACAAAGAACTATAGAGTTCCCTTCGCACTTCTAGATATGTAGTTTACAAGCAGAAATCAAAACCTGTTCCTACAAACACTATTATGTATGCCAATGGAATTGTTCAGCCGTGTTAAATTAAGCATATGTATTTACAATGTCAGGAAATCAAAAGTATGATTTGTCAGAGAAGACTGAAAAAATCTATTTTAAAACCCCATTTAATCCTAAGTAAAGAATTTAGATAATTACAGGCAAATAGCATAAAATGACTTATTTCCTGTCAGAGTAAAGCTGATAGTAGAAGACATACTGACTGCTCAGTTAAATTAATGTATAAAGTGAAAAACTCTTTCCTTAGATGGTTTTACACACCATTTGCTTGCCCTGAACAGTCACAAAACATTTATTCTGCTGCTCTATTCACTTATAACCAACGTTTGAATGCTTTATAACAAATACCTGCCTTTTTTTTTCTAGACAGAACCTAAGGCTACTTTACTACTATAGAATCATAGAGTTACCAAGGTTGGAAAAGACCTCCAAGATCATCTAGTCCAACCATCTACTTACCACCAATATTTCCCCACTAAATCATGTCCCTTAGTACAACATCTTAATGTTTCTTGAACACCTCCAGGGATGGTGACACCACCACCCTCCTGGGCAGCCCATTCCAGTGCCTGACCATTCTTCCAGAGAAGAAACTTTTCCTAATATTCAACCTGAACCTCTCCTGCTACAACTTGTAGCAATTTCCTCTGATCCTATCGCTAGTTACACAGGAGAAGAGACTGACCCCCACCTCGCCACAACCTCCTTTCAGGTGGTTGTAGAGAGCATTAAGATCTCCTCTAAGCCTCCTCCAGACTAAAAAATCCTGGTTCTCCCATAAGACCTGTGCCCCGGACCCCACAGCAGCTTCATTGCCCTTCTCTGGACATGCTTCAGGGCTTCCATGTCTTTCTTGTAGTGAGAGGCCCAAAACTGAACATAGTACTCAAGTTGTGAGTACAGGGTAACTTAGGAACAGCTGACAGGTACAACACTTTTCTTTTGTACAGATGATCTGTTTCCTCATAGGAATTCATTAAAGAGTTCATTAGTTTAACACATTGCACTTAGCACGTTAATATAGCTATATCATAGGAATAAACTTTGACTCTTGTAAGTACGTGAACTACAATAAGAGAATCACGGATAACAGTAACAGCTGAAAGAGAAGTAAACTATTCCACTGAGTTAAACTGCAAAATGATTCAGGCTGTTTCTCAATGGGCAACAGGTATCCCAGCTGTTGCCTTAGGCTGCCTCTTAGCCCATTTTGTTCTGTCCTGAGAACAAAATCAAAGATGCAGTTAAGGATGTATTCTTTGTAAGAGAACAAGTATACTTAAAAGTAAATGTATTTCTCCCAAACTGTACATTTCTCACTATTTGTAATAAAGTGATACATAAGAAGTATGTATAATACAGCAAATACGCATAATACAGGCGGTTATATTTCCCTTCTGTCTACCTATAGAAGTTATATTTATTAAATAAATATATTTTAGGATGGAAAACAGAAAAGTATGGCTCCCATGTCCAGTGCAGATGGATAACTTGCACTGATAATATGATTTAGTGATCCCTCAGTTAGAAAAAACAGTTGTTTTTATGGCTCTAGGTAGATGGCAAAACTAGGTAGGCCTAGTATTGCTTTTATCATCTCACACTGCCTTGGTCTCTAAAAATGCACAATCAAGCCTTAATTACTAACTCCCACTGTCATTTCGAATAGCAGTTTTATCTGGAACTTGCAATTCAGGAGGGGGAAAAGAAATTCAGTTTCATTCTAGCTATGTAAAACCTTTTCGTTTGCTATGGAAAAGTATTACATTGCATCAAAAGCAGCAGAAGCTTTCAACAAGTTAAAAAATAACTCTTGAAGTCAATGGTTATTTGATCCTATAAAAACAAGTTAACATTTGGCTCCTTGTGTGAGTTACTGTTTTTTGAGTTGCATACAAAAAAAACATGGGTATATATTTACATGTATTTCACAAGTTATTAAAACAAAAAACAGATCTAGCACCATTTTACCAGCTTTTAGAACCTGGAATAAGATTTTCCTTTCCCTCTGAAGTCCACCACCTGGGAAAAATGACTTTCAGATACAGCACATCATATATAGTATTTCTATTGAATTTTTCCTACCTGGAGTTGCTTAATTTTGCTGTGGCTGATGTAGAGCCTCCTAGTAGTGAAAGGAATCTCCCTGGGGATCTCTGTAGCTCTGTAGCATTGCACTGACTGGACAGGGTCACAGCTGCATCTTCTTGGGCAAGTGGTACTCAGACCACTATGAGAACAAAACAGGAAGACTAAAAGGTAGGATAAATGCATCTTCCAAAACAGGAGGTCTGAAATTGTCTCAGCACCACATAGTGTGAATTAAGCACCAAGGTCCTTTTTATACCATGAAATCTGATAAAAGGATATTACAACTGTGTATTTTATCCCAGTGAAAAAACAGCAAAAACAATACCGTAATTTGCCTGGGTTAAAATGTTGGCAGGCATTACAAAGAGTGAGAAACTGAAACAGTGATAAGCTGTCTTTACATTTGCAGGTATGTGAAATTAGTGTTATTTATTACCTGACATTTAATCTGCAAACATCCATATTATCTCCACTTTCCTAGTTTTGTTAAACGTGCCACCACAGAATTAGCAGGGAAAAGATAAAGAGCTGTTTTATAGTGGGGCTGTAAAACCTTTGTATCTTCTGTGACCCAGCATCAGAAACAGTAAAAAATAACTACAATCAACATAGAAGCTTTTTCACTCCTCTCCATGCATTGTTCAGACAAAAAAAAAAAAAAAAAGAAACCCCCAAAAAACCCCACCCAACCAAACAAAAAAACCGAGGCAGCTATTATTTTAAAACTAAAACATTCTATTAGTTTTCTGAATATCTGCCATACAGCTGAGTGCTGTTGATTGGTATACATTTTTTAAAGATTGTACAAGAATCTAAGTTACCTGTGTTGTGTAATTCGTAGAAATCAAAGTTTAATTATTATTGTATTTGAAAATCACAAATGTGAAACACTTGAAAGCATTTAGTGTAAATCAAGCAGTGGACGATCAGTAAGATAAGACTCATGCACCTGATGGCATGTGGAGAACACTGATGTTTCCCTCATGGCTTTTTTCTCTACTATGAGTGCTTTTCTATGTATCTATTAGCTGTGCTAGCCAGTGATGTAAAGTTTTGAGAAGCTACATTTTGACGTGTTATACTTTTAGGAATCTTCATTGCGTTTTTCTTTCTTATTCAGCAATTTATAACATACAAAATGGTGCACTGAGGAAACTCTGCTCTCTCATCACAGTGCTTTGTATTGTTACCTGTTTCCTTCCATCCTCTCCATCATATTTTCAGAAGTAGCTAATCCTATTCCTTGAATTCAGAATGAGGCTGGTTGTTTTTCCAACAGAAAATGATGTCAAGTTGATTTGACAAATGGGTAACTGAACTGGGGACAGCCTTCAATAGGAATGCCTATTTGATGCAGTTGGTTTTATTCTGGACAATTGCCATATTCCCTACCAGAGATCTTTCTGTCTCCTTTATCCCCTATGCTGCAAGTACAGAACCCAGTGCCTGCAGAACCAAGCAGCAAGAGCCGAAAACCTGTTCCTAAAGCAACCTGTTGAATTGGCATGCTTAACAGTCTGTGGAGAAAAATCCTGCCTGACTTACGCCGTCTTGATAAGCTGCAAAAAAAAAATGAGTGGGCGAGCAGGATTTGCAATGGTGTTTTAAAGCAAGTGTTTTAACATATCTCAATGTGTTTGATAGCTGTTTTTAGTCTAGAAGAGACAAAGTACCCAGACAGAAGTGTAAAACCTTTTTGCATTCTGACAGATACTTGTGGTATGTTTTAGCATGCCCTGGAACAGACTTTGCTCCTGTTTTGTCTGTTGACTTGAGTGTAAGTACAGAGGTCACTAAGACAGTAATGTTCAGAAGCTTATAGAGGTATTTGTGTTCCTCAGAAACATCTTCAAAAAGTAATTCAGATCAAACCCTATGCTTTACAGTTTGGAGCTCTAGAGTACTGCAGAGTCACTCTGAAAGTGCCTTTAAATAAGAGTCATATGTTGCATCCCTCCCTATTCTGTAAATTTGAAGCGACTCAACCTATGTCGGAATTTGCCGCTGTAGTTACAAGGTAGCACCACAGGACGGTGCCATACTGTCGGCTTTTCACATTTTTGAGCAGCCGCTGTATTCTTGATCTTTTCAAACTCACTGAAGGAACTTTCATTGGTTTACTACCTGAGATATGTGATATTAACAGCAATGACTTAAACAGGAATAATATTATGGATCCATTAGTTTTTGAAATACGTCTTCTTTGAGCAGCTAGGTATTTTGAAGGGAGAGCTATGAAAGATGATACTATTCCATTTGTTTTCTGCAAATGCTGACACAAGTCCAGCAGAGCCAATGCCTTTGCTTTTGCACAAAACTATGTGCTGTGTTTTTTGATTGATTCTGGCCAACCTGCTGGTAAGAGAACTGATGAGGAGTCAGAGGATTGCGTGAGCGAAAGCCTAATGGGAATATGTGAACTACACAAAAATGTGACCAACTAACCAATCCAGGGTCTGTGATATGGAGGAAGCATGGCTGGCTTGATGGGTAGCACAGATTTGTGAGGACACAGTAAAAAAAATAAATCACTTGCGGTCATTTCTCATCCAATTTTGATGCAAATTCCCCACACTTTTCAATAGGGATTCCTGTGCAGAGCTGAGTTAATGGAATTTGGAAGATCTTTCACTATTGCTGCTTGTATTTTGGATCTGAAGAGGTGCTTGCGTGATTTTAAAGTTTTGGTGGTGGTGGATTTTTTTTTCAAATGTATCAGTTAATCTGATAAAAATAATACTATCTTTTTGTGCAAGCTTTGCCTCATACAAGATTTCAGTTTCCACAGTACTGATGTTTGGGCCCTTTCTTTCTTCACCAAAGTCAGTTTGACAGAAGCACATATATTTATATTTAGACGTGATTTTTGCATATTTAACCGAGATTACCTTCAGAAAATCATAGAAAATCAAGTCAGCATTAAAATCAGAAGAATGAATTTTCAAAACCCTGTTTATTGAAGTGTTTAGAAATCTCTGAGGGAAAACAGCTCATAGAAGTTGCTTTGTAAAGCGTATGGTGGTACAAACTACATAAAGAAATGTGCAGACTTAGCACTGAAGACATGGGAAAGCAAAGCTCATTCAGTCAGCATGGTCCTTGTCTTTGGAATGGAGATACTGCAAGAAAAGATGGGATTGAGAGCTGCAGAGAGTATGGGTAGCAGCTGGGTCACTGGGGGACATCATACACAAGTAGTTTGGCAACTGGGAGCTGCTAAGCGGTGGCGTATGCTTGAAAGAATCCTTGGCATATTTAGCTGCCATATGCTATCAAGTGCCTGCTATGGAGTACGTGTGAATTTATAAGTATTTTTTTTTCTGGAGGTTTTTAACTTGGATTTAGAATAATTTTTCATAGAGACAACAAATGGTGTTTGTCTGCCACAAAGATTACCTCTGATCAAACTCTTCTCCCCAGCATGGATAGACCTGCTAAGGGAAACAATTGTAACATTGTTTTTAAAAACATTGTGTTTCCCTTAATCATCTGTTGAATTAATTTCCACCACTTTTCAGAAATGTTTCTTAAACAAAGACCCTCAGAGCATCACACTGAATTAAGAATGTCAACCAGACGCATTCCAGGCAATTTGATTATATCTAATAAATATGAAGATTATAAATTCATCAGCACTGATTTATTCATACAAAATAGAACTGCAAGTAGAGTTTCACAAAGACAATCAGAGGCTTGTCTGAAAATGATGTCTCAATCTTCTCTGTAAGCCAAGAACTTTGTAGAAATGCTTATTATCTGTTTTCATAGTATGTGAAGAACGTGCTTTCTAATTCCAGGCAAATTCATCTTCATACACTGGGAACAGCTGCTGAATGTCTTAAAGCAGATTTTTCCTCCACAAAATAAGTAGGTAGCTGGCTACATAAAGGAGATGAAGGTGATAGCCCCTTCTGAATTTCTCACATTTTGCCTATCTATGGTGACTGTGCATTCCCGAGGAACTAGCACAGCAAAGTCTATTGAAAAGAAACAAAACTCTGTTAAACAAGAATTCACATATCAAAGAGTTTTAGACTCTGCCAGCTTTATGATAGTGCTGAGGAATGCCATCCAAGATGAGATGTAACTGAGGCAGACACCTGGAGGAGATCAGTTTAGGTAATGTCACACAAATGAACAAAAGCACAGGTTGGTATGATGAAAGCTTTTTAGCTTTTGTTGTTTTTGCCAATAATGATTGAAAAAACCAAGTCAGTCCCCAAAGGAATAAAGAGTGGAGGATAAAGAGGGCAGATAAAATGGTTGAATTTATTCTCAACCTAGAATTTGGACGCACCAGTTTTTTTGTATAGATCTTTAATTACCTTATTTGAGACGGTGCCTGAAAATAAAGTGGCAGAGATGGATCATGCAATCAATACTGTGACCTCAGGTTTTCTTTTCCTAGTGCTTTGCTCATACAAAACTGACTCAGATCAGAAGTTAACAACCGTAATCTGCAAGGGCTTTTCAGAGGCCTATGAGAGATGAGCTAGCATGGGCTCTCCCAGTTTCTGTGGGTATCTTTAACCACTAAGAAGAGTCTGCTGCTAACTGCTCACCAAACAGGACCAGAACAGAGCTTAAATTGTATAAAAATTGTCTGCTGTTGAAACTGTGAGGCATGGAGGAGTCTGAAACAGCAGTTTCCCAAATTGTACCCACCATGTGCACAAAAAGATGGTTTCATACTGCCATGCTATAAAAGCCAAATATTTTTAGCACATGCTTTACAGATTTTTAAAAGTTTTAAAAGAAAATCATAATGAGATTAAGTGGATATGTAGAAATAAATATGGGAAGAAGACTGCAGTAAGAGCTGTAAAAAAGAAAAGATGACCAAAGAAGAGACTTGTAGAAATTGCCTTGTGTAAAGGGGTCACTAAGGAATGAATGCTCCCTCAGAATAGGTGTGAGCTATTCATTGCTCCCATGAAGTCACAGTGCTGACTGTAAAAGGCAGCCTCCCTGAGCCTGCAAAGAAGGAATAATCTAAAATATAAACATATAAAAGGTTTCAGTGTTGTTAGCAGAAATTTTCTGTAATGGCAACTAAAAATCTATCTCCCTTTAAGTTTCAGCGGGGGTGGATAACTTCCTCCTCTCCAGGATGCTTTCGGAAAGCATGTTCTAATCATAAACGACTCCATTTTAGGACATGAAACTCTAGCTTTATAATCTCAGAATTCCTCCCGTACTTTGATACCGCAAAACTTTCTGCATTTCCCCTTTGATGCCTCTGTCTGTGGCTGGACTCCCAGCCAGACAATCAAACCACTCAACCACACAATAGATGGCCTTGACACGTGCACATGGCGTGCACAGCTGGGCAACTGCAATTACAGAGGTTCACAGGTGAGCTGACCCTCATGTGCAAACACACGTGTTTATGTTGTAAATTCTTTGTTAAGGGAATAGGTCTAACTCAGGGTTTGTAGAGTACCTCACACAACCTTTTCCCAGTCTTGGTGTGGGTTCTGGGTATCAAATATACAGCAAGGAAGATGTTAGCAAGAGTATTTTTTTTTTCTTTTAGATTTGGGTATTACATTATTCTGTTTTGTATGAAGATGTGTCTTCCCCACACTTCAGGTCATTTACTCTTTTAGCACAAAGTAATTTTTCAGGTAGTTAATTATGTACTCTAGTGATCAGTCAAAATATATAGGTTTAAATTTATAAAATACTGTATATACTGAAAGTAGAATTTCACAGATGCTTCACATTCTCTACACAATAATGATAGATATTATGTGCATAAATTATATGTAAGGAAAATAGGTGTGGTCAAATGAGCAGACTAGGAAACTCAGCGAAGTCCTTTTGACATTAAAAATATTCAATTAACTTATTTTTTTCTTGAGATAATTTTCTGCGTTTGTTACTTAGAAGTGTCCCTTGGGTGTGGCAGCATGGTGTCCACATGTCAGGCATTCCGCTAGATCAGTTTACACAAACTACCTCTATTTTTTAAATATTCTTCAATTATTTGTTGACATTATCAGGGTGGAATACACTACACCTTACTTAAAATCACTTTAAGCTAATTGAGGACCAACACTACTAAGCTTTCCTAGGTTTGGTTGTATACTGAATGCACTGCTTGCTTACAGAACAGAGTTAAGCTTGTCTGGGTGCTTTTGGCAGGCATTTCAAGGGTAACTGGAATTGATCTGAATTTTCTAGGTCTAGGTCTAGGTCTTCTATTTTCTAGGTCTCTTCTAAATAGAGTTTTGAGATAATTAAACTGTCTTTGTGTTTACCCTTATGCCAGTGATATCTACTTTTAATTTCAATGCATTGAAGTTGAAATTATTCAACTTATAACTAATTATTTTAATTAATAATTATTAACTTTTTCACCTAGTATTTCTGGTGAGGAATATGAACAGTTCCTAATGGTAACTACATTTACTAAGATTTCATGTCACAACTGCAGATTTTCTTAATAATATATAGTATTCTTTCTCATTTTTACCTAGTCCAGCAAGTATTAGGCAGGTATTATCCTGCAGGTAGGTTTCTAAAGAAATTGTATTTGAGAAGCTAATCTTTGAGTGGAAGAAGCAGAGACAAACCCTTGTTTGACTTGTAAAATGTAAGAACTTTCAAAATAGAGGTAGCATTGATGAGGGATGAAAGTTAAATTAATGACCACAAAACTCTGATACC
This sequence comes from Numida meleagris, assembly GCF_002078875.1. Taxonomy (NCBI): domain Eukaryota; kingdom Metazoa; phylum Chordata; class Aves; order Galliformes; family Numididae; genus Numida; species Numida meleagris. The sequence continues at coordinate 63,169,415 of NC_034411.1, forward strand.
ACCGTAAATAAATACAATTTAAGATAGGACCAACCCCTAAGCTGAAGGGAAAGAACTCTCTTAAAAAAAATAAGAAGGTACGTGATTATTTTAAAAAGACAGCCTTACATAATTTGCATCAAATACAATTTTTGAAGATAGTATTTGGTATAGGTACATTATGTAGTAACTGTGGGACACTTCCTTCTCAAGGTAAGCAGATGCCATTTAAATACATGATTGAGATACATTAGCAGAAAATTGTAATGCTTAGCTGCAAATAAGATTACTATTCCATAAGAAAAAAAAAGGGGGGAAAAATTTAATGTACCTTTATATGTGTTTCACCAGTGTAATACCTACCAGAATAAAAAGCAAAGTAAGCAAATAAAACTGATAATCCTGAAACAAGCTTATTGTGCAACAGAAGTACTTTAAACAATAATGTTAGTTTTGCTTTTGATACAGAAAATACTTTGATTCCCCATCAGACCTTGTTGGTGTAATGGCTGTGGAGAACAAACATTAGAATGAAGCTTGAACAATTGCTCTGCTGAACTTGACTCATTTAGTGCAACTGTCTAAAGTTTAGGCACTTATACCCTTTGCTCAGAATATCTATCAGAACACTATCAGAATACCCCACTTTACTGAGCCAGATTTCTTTCTGTGGGCCCATATAAAAATGTTTGCAGCTTTTGTATCCATTGTGGAAGGCCTTAATAGTAAAAGCACCCCTATTATGTTTCCAGTTCGTTACTACCTGCTTCACATTACAGTGCAGAAAATCTGAACAGTAAAGGGCTAAAGAACAGGTTTGTAGTTACAGTCTGTAAGATTCTTGTCAAGTCCGTGATATCAGATCCCAGAGGAAACATGAAATTACTGCTAGTGGTGAAGTTTGCTTTTACCCTTCTCTCCTGAAAACAGACTGATGGAAGTGCAATCCTTTCCTGCTTTAACAGCTCTCTTCACATTCCCGCTGAGTGGTCTAACCACTGAACTGTAAGTTGTCTCTCTGTATCCAAATTAATTATTTATGCGAAGTAGAGCCATGAGAGAAAGTCGCTGCAGGATACCTTGCAGTCCAAGGGCACGGCATGCAGGTGCCATCTTCTTGCTATTTTCTGCTGTTGGGGGCAGTCCCGCTGCTGTGCTATCTCTAGTGCCCTGCACTCCCTGTGCTGTGCTGGAACAGGAGTTTCTGGGACTCTGTTGTAGGCAGATCTGGGTTGAAATTACACTTTTTTCTCTTTTAAGGTGGAGTTACTGCTTTGGTGCAGTAAAGCCATGTTGCGTGAGACCTTTACAAGACCTGCTAATAAAGCTCCCACTGAAATCAACATCAGAATCAATCAGAACATTTCAAGGAAATGAGGTGACCCTAAGGTTAACGCCTCGGAGAAAGTACCATGATAGTCATGTAGAAATAGCTTATTCCCTGTTTTCAGAACCAAAATGAGCTAGGAAATGCAAATACCTTTTGAACTGGTATAATTGCATTTGCCAGTGTTATCTAGAGATGCACAGGCATCCAGGACAGTCCTTTTCATGCAATACTTTCACGTTTGTATCTTTGCCTCTTTGCAGAGCCTGAACAGATACATGAAAGTGTATCTGCTAAACTAGCCCCTGCTGATAGTGTTTGTGAGTATAGCAGTAAAGAAAGAATTCCTTTTTCTCTCCTCCTCCCAAAGGACTAGGGGAATGATGATGTTAGACACCTTTTCCAACCTAAACGATTCTATGATTTTACATTTAGCCTAGAGAAAAAGAGGCTTAGAGGAGACCATATTGTTCTCTTGAGCTACCTCAAATGAGGTTGTGATGGGGTGAAATTAGTCTCTTCTCCCAAGCAACAAGTGACAGGACAATAGGAAGGGCCTCAAATTGCACCAGGTGAGGTTTAGGTTGGATATTAGGAAAAAGTTCTTCACTGAGAGGGTTGTGAGACATTGGAACAGGCTGCAGGGAGAAGGAGATGAGTCACCATCCCTGGTGGTATGTAAAGACGTGTAGATTTTGTGCTTTGGGACATGTTTTAGTGGTAGGTCTGGCAGTGCTAGCTTAATAGTTGTACTTGATGACCACTCACCAGTACCCCCAAGTCCTTTTTGGCAGGGCTCTATCCTTTTATCCCCCAGCTTGTACTGATAGCAGGGATTCCCATGACCGAGGGACAAAATCTTGCCTGTGGATTAATTGAACCTCATGAGTGTCACCTGTGCCCACTGCTTGACCCTGTCTAGGTCTCTGAATGGCATCCTGTCCCACGGGTGTGTTGACTGCACTGTACAGCTTGGTGTCATCCACAAACTTGTGGGGGCTGCACTTCATCTGCCAGCTCTGCTCTGCTCCCTTGTCCTTGAGGTCAGTTTCCTGGTGGGTTTTTTTGACTGACTCCCTGAAGAGCTGGAAGTTGGCTTTCCTAAAAGGTGAGAAATAGAAAACGCTAGGTACGAATCACTTTTACTAGCAAATACGTAGGTTGCACCGGAGGCCGCTGGCATGCTTAAGTGCACCTTCCGCCCCATTTCCACCAGCAGACGCGGGGAAGGCTCGAACCTGCGGCTACTAGCGGGACCGCGCCGCTCCCTGCGCTCCCCTCCGAGGCTCGGGCACGGCGCTCACGGACACCCCCGCCGCCCCCTGCCGGCACCGCCCGGGAGCTCAGCGGCCCCGATCGCGGTCTCGGGGCTCGGCCGTTGCTGCCTGGGAGCCGCCTGGAGTTGTGGCAGGCAGCGCCAGCCGCCCCCGAGGCCGCCTGTCAGCGGCTTCGCGCATGCGCGCGGGCACATTCCGCTCGCCTGGCTGCGTGGCCGCCCCAGGAGAGCCGGGCTCGCCGCGAGGGCGCAGGGGGACCGGCCGAGGCGAGCGGGGCCGCGAGCCGGGCCCGGTGCGAGGTGAGGCTAGGCCAAGCCAGGCCAGGCGGCAGCCGGCGGGATGTCGGCGGCGGGCGGCGTTGGCTCCTGCGGGCCGGGCGGCGCGGCCTGCGGCGGAGGGGTGGTTGGCGCGGCCTCTGCGCCGGGCGGCGGGGTGTCCATGTTCCGCTGGCTGGAGGTGCTGGAGAAGGAGTTCGACAAGGCCTTCGTGGACGTGGACCTGCTGCTGGGCGAGATCGACCCCGACCAGGCCGACATCACCTACGAGGGACGGCAGAAGATGACCAGCCTGAGCTCCTGCTTCGCGCAGCTCTGCCACAAGGCGCAGACCGTGTCCCAGATCAACCACAAGCTGGAGGTGAGGGCGCGGCGGCAGGGTGCCGAGGGGCCGTCGGGATGAGGCCTAGTGAGGGGAGCAGCCCAACCGCTCGGCCCTCAGGCCCCGAGCTGCAGAACAGCTGAGTGTCCCCCGGGAGCCGGGCCTGGCCCTGCGGATCCCCGGCATGTGTTATGTTGTTAGAGAGTTGCTCATGGTGACAAAAAGTTGTCTCTGGTGATGAAAGAAGCACCTTGAGCTGCAGATGCCGCTGGCTGGCCTTATATTTGCATTAGATCTCTAGGAACTTTGGTGAGCCGTACAGAATGGGACAAAGACGTGTTATCAAGAATCTTCAAGCTTACAGTCAGCAGTTAGGATGTTATTCCTGTCTACAACCAAATGGAACAGAAAAACGGATTGGAGGTAGGCTTGACAGGTCCTTTTGTCCCTTCTTCATACTCCTAGGCAGATCAAATAGCCCCCTGCTGAACTCGGTCTCGTTGAACTCATAATGGACATCTCACGATTTGTGAGGAGAATAACTGTTGTTACTGCTGAAAAGTTTTCTTCTTCTCTAAACCAGCATTTCAGTAAGGGTGGGGAGGAAGAAGTGTCTGCTGGAGCTGAGTTGGCTGGTGCTGATGTTACTCAAGAGGTAGGGCTGTGGGTCCTGTGATTTGTGCAACAGCTGGAGCACTCTGGAGGGTAGTCTGGGGAATTTTACATTTTTTTTTTTTTAAAAGCTGCAGTCCAATGTGAGGCTTCTTTTTGTAGTATATTTGGATGTCATTTGTCCTATCCTTAAAGGGTGTGGATGTTAGATGCCCTCTTGCCTTTCTGTGACAAGTCTGGTCTTAGTGCTGTAGGACTGCTGAGAAGTCTTCACTCAGTTATCCTTTCCCTAGGCTAGAAATCACCATCTTCTTCAGTATCTCTTGTAGACCCTGCTTTTTAGACATTTATTGTTTGTTCCAGTAGCTTTGAGGTGTATGGGAACAAGGAGGAGAGCTTCTTAGAAGCCATGTAGGTAAGTGCTTTGCAAGAGCTTCAGTAGACAGGCCAGAGGTGTCAGTTATTTCAGTCGTTTGTATTTCACTTATTGCAGTGAAGGAATTGAGGAGTCTTCTGACAGTAACCCATTCTTCTGAACGGTTTCCTTGCTGTAGGAAATGAAGTAAGTAAATTGGCTTTGGGTTTAATCTGATCTCTTCCTGGTATGAAAACCTTGTTATGCAAAATACCAGTAGAGCTTAACTGAGAATTGAGTTATTTCACAGTAGAATATATACTTCATTAAGCAAGTTTTGCTCATTGCATTGCATTGTTTCACCGCAGTGCTCGCTATAGTGATGTTTACGGTTTTCTTTGTATTTATGTTGCCATAGACTCGAATACACTTTAGTACACAGTTTGCATGCATGCTGTCAAGCTATACAGCACACTTAATCGTGTAGGCATAGTAAAATAAGATTTATGAGTTTACAGTAGACAATCAGCATTTATTGCATATTGCACAGGGCTGGTGGGTGTTGTGTACAGACTTGTAAAACAGATGAGTTTTCAGATCAGTTTAAGGGAAGGAGCTAATGCTTGGTAAATATTTCTTTGAAAAGTTGTTTCATGCTTAAATATTTTGAAAGGAAATTATAAAACTTAGATCCTGAAAGATATGTAGGTTGCTCTGATAGTAACGCATCCTATTTATTTCCATGGAAACTAACGCAGATACAAAGAGCACAATAGCACTTTACAATAGAGCAAATTTTCAGCTACAAAACATTATTTTTCAGTGTATTCACCACCATTAGCTGTGCATTTTCGCCAGCGATGGGCAGGAGCCTGCATGCCACACCTTGTAAAAATGTTCACCAGCAGAGGTGACCAACTGTTGCTGCTGCTGAAATGCACCGCCCGCCACCAGACTGTGCTCACATCTGCTGTTTGGTCTCCATCAGTGTTCAATAAGTGTCAGTGAATGTCAGTGGTTGCCATTTTTTCTGTATGGCGGAATGCAGTTCCACACCTTTGCTTTATCTGCACTTCCATGTCAGACACCATTCTTTCAGACTGCCTCTCTGCTGCCATATCTGTCACACGGTGACAAAATGTAATGGAATACTGGTGGGAAGTTTCAGCCTCTGCTGCTGTACCATCAACATCTGCCTCTGGTGTTGTGGGCCAACATAATAAAATAGGAAGCATTGCTTTTGAAGCAGCCCTTGTGTTTTGGTATCTAATTAAAATCATCAGTGGCTTGGACACCTAAATAATGACAGTCTGTGCTTTAATCTTGAATGAGCTGAAGAGCAAAGGAGCACAGTTCATAGTTTTAATGATATAATTATTAGTGTGTCTAAGGGTGAGAACTAATTGATGCTAAAAATTGAGAGCTAGTGAATAAAATAACATTTTATTTTGTGAAATATTTTTATTTCTGATAATAGTGTTGGGTTTCATACCTATGTCTATAAAGGAGATTTTATCTGAAATAGACCTTTAGAAGGTTATAGTGTTGTGATAGTTGTTAATGTTAGGATCTCGTGATTATTAGAGTCCTAAATTTGAAATGAAAACTGCCATTTAAAATCTCTGAAAGATGGAACCACTCTGTTGAGAATGAATGTCTTGTCTTCTTGTCTAGTCAAAATTCTCGGTGTCCAAAATGAAGGACACAGTTACATGTTTTGAAAGAACTCAGTGACATTAATACTGAAGTGTAGGATGTGATCAGTGGCTTTACTCTTTTTTACTGTATATTTCATGACGTTTAAAACTGCAGTTATTTCTTTAGCAGCTCAAAGTTATAACTGTACAGTGCTCGTGCACTTTGAAGTTTTCATCATGTTCACAAGTGTCATTAGTTTATGTAAGTGCAAACACAAATTAATGATGAAAAGTCGGAGTATTTTTCTATCGATCGTGGATTTTATTTCCTTGAGAAGAGTTGTCTGACCTTATCACAGTTTTACAGGTGAGAAAAGATAAACGGTTCATAACATGCTTTATCAGCTTAATATGTGTTCTCGAATTGGTGCAATTGCTTTTAAGACACAGTTTAGTTGGTTTGGTGGATAGAAGCTCCTGCTGTAGAAGTTTCATGGAAAAGTGTTTTGGCATGTATGTGTATACCTACTGCCAGAGATAAATTTAGGTAAAATATTGTGTGAGGGATATGTCAGAACAGTGAAAAAGTATTCAAGGATGACTCTAGTTTCTGTAGAGGGAGGGATATGCAACCACTTGAGATGTTGGTCATTTTCAGTGGGAGCCTGAAGGTATGCAGCTGCACAGCGGATGTATGCAGGTATGTTTACTCGGGCTTTAGAGTGATGAAAGATTGTAATTATACTAATAACATTTACGATCCTAAATTAAACTAAAGGGAAGGAGAATTTGTTTTCATATTTTTCCTGCTTGTCACAATGGGACAGAGTTGAATTCAGTAGCATATCAAAGTGAAAAAAATTGTAAGGGGATGGAAGCCATTGTCTTTTTCTGAGATTAGTTTGACTCGACTGATGTGGCATACAGTGTGCTAAACAAGTGAAGGAATGTATCTTAATGGAGGACAGTGAGGGCCTCAGGCTGTTAGAACAAAAGGAGATGACAGCCATTTTAAAAGAGATTTTTCTTGGGCTCTGTCTCTCAGCGTTAAAATCAGCAGATGCAGGCTAACAATCGCTGTGTGAGATACCAGATTTCTAATTGAGAGGAAGTTCATAGGATTTATTTTTCCTGTTCAGGTATTATTTGAGCTGAAAAAAGTTATATGATGCTGACTGACACTGTTTAAATGTTCATTTCAAAAAAATAAGAATTCAGTGGAAGTAAAAGTAGTAGTAATGTGCTGGTGAAAAATGAGCTTGAGTCTGCCACTTCAACTGCCAGCCTAATTCTCTAATTTTAAATGAACGAACTGGAATGGAATGTCTGGTAGAGCACACCCCTTGTCTTGGCAGTTGGGTTAAGGCAGTGTTGAGGCTAGAGTTTAGGAAAGCATTTAAGCAAATGTTGTTATGACGTTATTTGCCTATGTAGTTTTGTTACTGATGAACTGAGAATCAGTTAATAGATTTAGAAGAACAAGTTCCTTTAAGCTGAATTTTTATTTCTTTAAGTAACTTGTACTATATCAGCTAAAGCACATGTAGTGTGTGTGGGTAATATGAAGATCCCTATTTAAAAAAAAAAAAAAAAAAAAAAAAAAAGCAAGCAACTCAATACCCGAAAAACCCATCTGTAGGTGGCTTTATATGTATGGTGTTTTTTTCCAGACAATTTGAGTCCATTTTACAGAGCATGCTGCAGAACTGCTTTGATTAGTAGTACTTTTTAACCAAGATTGGACCATACACCTTATTATGAGAGTCCTTTGGTTTGTTTTTTCTCCCCTCTCTCCTTTGACTTACAACGTGAAATGCACTTACGTACAACCAGCATAATTCTTTGCCCCATGACTGTTGGGCCTTTAACACTGGGATCAGTTTGCTCAGGGACATGATTTAGCGGTGGATTGTTAGGGTAGTATGGTTGGGTTGCGGTTGGACTTGATGATCTTGAAGATCTTTTCCAACCTGAACGATTCTATGATTCTGTGATCATAGTTCTAATGATTTAGTAAGAAAAGGAAGTTGATTTATTTTTTCAAATGTTTTCAAAATGTCCGTATTTTACTGAGGTGTCATTTCAGTATTTACACTTCTACCTCTGAATCTTTTTTTCTTTTTTAGAATTGAAAACTGTTGATACTGGATGGAATGTGGTCTGTCTGGAATGAGATGTGATACAGCTCATTTTGTATCCTAGGGTTAGATTAGTTTACAGGTGTTCAGGCGATGGAGGTCCAGTATTTGTCTTTTTAAAAGGATGACCTGCATTTAATTCATGTTTTCCCGTATCAGAAGTTGTGGAATTGTATACATGTTTAACTAGCTCACCTTGCTTTCAGTCAGTGTGTAGTAAAATGCAGAACTGTATTTTCTTTTTCTCTTGCGTATTGGGAGTTGCCAAATTTTAAGCACCAGGGATACGGTATTTTAGTTTGTAACTCTTAATTTTATGGAATTAATTATACTGCATAGCTAGCCTGACCTCCAAAATAGCAGCAATGGTAAAACTACCTATATGACTTCTAAAAGCTCATTTCTGTATTCCTCATAGAAGCGTGGGCAACCTGGAAGAACTGTGTTTATGAGGTGGTTGGGAGTTTGGTGCTGGCAGCAATGTACTGCCAGTGATTCCAAAAAAGTTGTGATTTTTGCTCCTCTAAGTAAGTACGAACAGAATGATACAGTAATATAAAAAAAAAAAAAAAACCTGTGGCAAAAAACATGTACTTAATGTCAAGGAAAAACAAAGTAATAGTATGAAATAGTAATATGTTGCTGTGGTACCGTGTCCTTTAATGGAAGAGATGAAAAAGATCAGTGACTCGCACATAAATGGGAGTTAATACATCAATCCATGTAGAAATGGATAACAAATATTACATTTACAAGATGTTTTTATATTGTCAATTGTTTAATTGTTGGGAGTTGCCAACACTACCTATGCACCTACACTAAATTCAAGGGAAATTTTTTTTTTCCCTTGCGTGTGGTTTTGGCTGTCATGTTTGTTTAGGGAGTTTATAGCTGTACATTTTGTTGTTTGCATTCGTATTTGCCATATGAGAAAGAGCTTTTAGTTAATTTTAAGTCACGTGTCCAATGGAGTCCCAAAAATAATGAAATAAACAATTTAATTACAAAATGTTTAAGTGCAGCCTTTTGAAACAAGCTCCTCATTTTTGTCATTGATAAGTGGTAAGCATTCTGTACTTTTGTTGCAGTCAGGAGTTTTTTTAATCATCCAGGATTATGATTCCAAGGTGTACTATTTCTTCAGATACTTGTATTTTGTACAGTGCTGTCACTTCAGCTTTGCAAGGAGCACAGTGAGATGAATAAGGCTCTGTACTGCCTTGTGGTTTCTATTTTATACAAGTCCCACAAATTTCGTAGAGTTGTGAGAAAAAGTTGCAGCAAGAGTTGCTCAGTCTGAAGAAAGAAGCAGGTTAAGTCAGGGCTGAGAGAGGGTTGGAATAGTCCTGTCCTTTGGGGAGCTGTAGAGTCACAGAATCACAGAATCAGCTAGGTTGGAAAAGACCTACAAGATCATCCAGTCCAACCATCCACCTACCACCAATAACTCCACTAAACTATGTCTCTCAATGCCACATCTAAACGTTTCTTGAACACCTCCAGGGACAGTGACTCCACCACCTCCCTGGGCAGCCCATTCCAGCGCCTGACCACTCTTTAAAAAGAAGTAGTATTTCCTAACATCCAGCCTGAATTAGCCTGTAGCCTAAGTGCAGTTCAGTGGTGAATGACACAGATGGGATGCTGGACAAAAGGTTTTTTTTCCAGCAATTAGAGAAACATAATACTTTGTTTGTTACTTAATATCTTTGGCTGATGCTGCAGTCCAGCAGTCCCCAAGAAAACTAGTTAGTATGTTGACCACGCATTTCCGAAGCGTATTGCCCGTCTCTGCTGCTGCCAAACCTCTGTCATTTGTGTGTCTGCGTCTGCGCGTGTTTGGGCCTTGGGCTGCAGTGGTTGCATCTGTCAGATCTTGAAAAATTGCTTTCTGCCCCACAGTTGTGTAATATTACGGGAACACTTAGGAATAATGATTTCACTGTTTGTAAAACATAATCCGTTTTTTTAACCTATTTTTGCCTTTAAGCAACATCTTTCTCTGTGGAAAAAACAAACAAACAACAACAACAACAACAAACCCAAGTGTGCGAGCATTATTTCTTGATATTTATATTGCTTTCTTTTTTGCATATACTGAAGCAGAATGCAAAGAGTAGGTGCCGTGTTTGCTTCATGATCATGACCAGGAGTGAATGTTTTAAAACATAAATGCATTTGCTGGTAAACTTTCTGGAGTCTGGTATAAATCAAAAGAGCACACGCTGCTGAAAAAATAAAAGTCCTCGTAGACTTGATCTGCCTATGAATTTTGGTTGGTTCCCACAGCAAGATTCACTGACAGGGACCTTTCTTGTACTCTCAGCTGTTGTAAAAGTTGCACGCACAAGGTTTTTTATTAGTAACAGAATCAGTGGAACTAGTGAAATCTTACTTCCGACTCATTTGTCAGGAGAAGTGGTATTTTTTTTTTCTTTTTATTTCTGATGCAAATATTAAGCACCCTCCTAAGTAACCAAGACCGCCTGGTTTGGTCACCCCTGCTTCTCTCCTGTGATGTTTCCACACCATGACGTTCTTTGCCTTACTGTCCATGCATGGGTTTGGTTGGTAGGCTGGACCAGAGTTAGGCAGTGCAGTTACCAGCTCATACATGCCTTTACCCCTGTAATGAGTTTGTTTGAAACTCAAACAGCAATTCAACTCAAATCAGCAGGGAAGGAAGGTAAAATAGAGAGATGCAGTCATAAAGTGGTTGCAAAAGGCTGCCTTGTTTAGGGAGCTAAGACAGAAATGATCCTGTTTTTTGTGTGTCTTTATGCTAGGCTTTAGATTAAAGACAAATTAAAAAATCTTTAAAGAACATTTGTTTCATTAAAGGCATTTAGTGAGTGCTTGGCTTATGGCTTCTACTCATTGGCAATATGACTGCAATGGAAGTTTTTTTGGTTTTGTTTTCGTTTTTTTAATGTACCTAGCTTTCTTTTGCTAGAAGTCTGTTCTTTAATGTGTCTGCAGTGCCTCATCATTTGTACAATACTTAAAAGGTTCTTAATGTGAGCTGGAAATGGAGATATCGAAAAGTGTGTCATTACAAGCCTCAAAAATCACTTGTTACACTACAGTAGAGAGAGAATTCAGGTTTTTCTATTGTTTCTGTTGATTGTGGTGAGTAAAGCCATTGCTTTGCACAAACAACATTCAGACCTCTAAGTTCAGTTTCCAGTTCAGCTACGCTCTGGTTTGAGTTCCCATGTCTGGGCAATGGCAGTCTTAGATTTTTTTTTTGTATCTATTAGATCAAATGCAACTGTTGTTTATTCTGCAAAGGTTATTAGAGTGATAGCTCAGAAAGTGAAAGACATTTTCCCAAAACTAAAACCATTACGTGATTTCTTCTGTCAGCTTTCTGCTTTCCATCCTCTGCAACTGCTTTCCCTTTCAGAAGTGAGAGGCAGATTGCTTCTTGTTGACATGAGACGTTAGTTGCCATCATCCCACTATCTACAGTTTTGTAATTCTGGGCTTGCTCCCTCAAGCTTTGGGTCTAGGAGCCCATAATATTGCCATCTTCTAATTCCTCATTCAAGCACTGCTGATGGTGAAAAAGGGTAACTTGTGGTTTTAGCATGCCATCCGTCTGCTTCCTGTTGTGCTGTTCTATACACAAATGTTTCTGTGCTTCCCTTTCATGTTAAATTTATTCATCGTTTCCTTCTTATATTTACTTTGTATGTTGTGCAGGGCAAAGTCCACATTTTTATTCTTTTATGTTCAAAACTTTGAATATAGTTCTGAGAGCTTATGGAAATAAATAAACGACTTGGGGTTAATTATTCTGACGCTGTTTTTTTAAAAAAGGTACAGGTAGATGAATTAATACTTTTTGTTCTTTTCTGACCAACGTATGAAGAAATTGCAAAGTATGGTATAAAATAATGAGACCTCAGTGATATTTATTTTACTTCTAAGACCGTCCTCTCCCTCCTAATGAAAAATGCCAGGTAGAACATGAACAACTCCATGACTGTAAATGCAGGGAATCCTTTCTTTTTTTTTCTCCCTTACTTCCTTTAATATCGAAGAAACTTAGATGTTTTTTATTGCCTTCAGTAAGTTTTGGCTTATATTTTAAGGCCCAAACCCAGGCACTTCTTATTGCCATTGGCAGTTAATTCCAGTTGTGGATCTCAGTGTAAGAAAAGTATCCAAGACTTCAGGAAGTCAGACAGAAATGAAAATATCTCAAAAGGCACTGACCTTGCCAACACCCATGAGGATAAAAGGACAAAAGAGCTGTGCCAGTATGGTGTCTTTTTGTGTCCAGTTCTCTTCTCTCTGCACTGTAGCGCTATAAGAAGGTTTCCCTGATGGAATCATACTGCCATGAGCCGCAGCTCAGTCCTGCTGCTAGCTGTATATTGCCTGCTGTATGGACTCACAAATGCATTAGCAGAGAAACTAAAGCATTATTTTGCTGTCAGTAAAATTCTGTGAATAATTGCCAATCAGCACAGTTGTATACCATGTTAAATAAAGAGGATTTTGTGCCTTAGTGGAAGAGGATAAATGACCTTCGATTTCCTGCCTGTGAATATGGGCAGTTACTGCAATTTTTGAAACTTTGTTTGCTGCAGATTAATTCTTCTTCTCTGTTTGTCCTCTCCTTCAGTATTGGTGGGACTCAGAAGGGCATCTTCTGCCTTTGCATGGCTTGTGACAGTGGTGTTATAAAATTAATGGTTCTGTTGTTTGTCTGTGTTTTTGGTGTTTATTTACTATGTATATTTATTCTGTTGGATTAGTAGTAGAGGACACCAGCATCTCTTCTAGTTAAAATGGGGGTAAAGTTTAACATTCTATGCGTAATATTTGAAATGTAGTAATTTTGCTAGATCAAATCAAAGACTTGTAAGTTTTTGGGCTTTTGAATTAAATTATGTGTGCTTCTTACTTCTGTCTTGGGACTTTCTAACAATAACAGTATACAGTCTCAAATAAAATTCATGTAGCATTTCAGAACATAAAAGAATAATGTAATGTATATATAATGTAATAACGTAATGTATATATAATGTAATAATGTATATATAATGTAATAATGTAATGTATATATAATGTAATAATTTTTGTGTCCTCGAGTTAACTTGTTGAGCATTGCAGTGACACCATATTTATTAATTGTTAGGGGAATGTACCTTGTATGGTCACACGCAAGATTGATGCTGATACGTCATCTTTGCTATGGTTTTTTTGTTGTTGTTGTTTGTTTTTAGTGAAAATAATGTGCTTTCTGTCCTTAACTAGGTATTCACATTTAGATTATTTTGTATTGCTAGCTTTGTGAAAATTTTCTGGTTTGAAGTTGTGTGATGTTAACTTCAGAGGAAGAGCCCTGTTGGCTCCCCCATTGTCAATCTGGAAATATTTTAACAACAAAAGTAGTTATTCTGTTAGTAATGCAGATAGAAAATGAACAGCGAAGTAGTTTTTAGAACTTACCAAACGTATGTTTTAGTGATAATCCCTAGTTATGGGTTGAGGGTTTTATATAAATTTAATGTAGCTACAGGTTCTAATGGTATTTTAAGTGTGTAAAATGACGATAACCATACTTTAATTTAGTTCTGCTGGGTTTTCATGTCAAGTAAAGTAAATATTTGAAAGTTAAAACGAATGTGCATCTGTTCAGAATGTCATCTGTTCCCCCATTTCCTCTTCTGACTGAATCAACAAGTTAGTGTTAAAGGATGAAAGGATGTTAAACATACTACCCTCCCTTCAACCTCTGTCCATTACTGTTTACAAATGAAAGTTTCTGTTCTGTTTTTGCTCTTTGGTGACTTCTCCTAAATCCTCCTAACCATGAAGCTAAATGGTCTCCTGTGGATGATCATCTGTTACTTTTGCCCCCAGCTGGCTTCTCAGCAAGTACTAGAGCAGTCAGCAGTGACCTGCTCTGTGTGCAGTATGGTTATAAATATATTGCGATGTGTGCGTGGAGATGCATGACGTCTCGCCTTCAACAGTCTTGTTGGAGAGCACGTCTAAAAAGTTGCCAATAAAAGGATTGGTACAGTTGCCTGTGCAGCTTTAATTTATCTTTGTTTTGCTTGTGCAGATTGAAACAAAATCTTTGTAGGGTCTGATACTGTCCTTCTGTGCAGAACCACGGCCTCATGCAGTGAGTGGTGGTCTCAGAATGAGTGTCTGCATCGATGATTCTTGTTTGTGTTCCTTGCTTCATCTTCTGCCTCCGACTCCTCTCCTGTTTTACTGAGCATCTTCCAAAAGTGAACGTGGAACTGCTGGTTTTCCAGACGGCTTTCCTTTGTAACATAAATTGATGGAAATGAGGATTAAAAACCAGTGCTAGCAAGAGTCATATTGAGGGCCTGTCATTCCCGTATTAGAAATAAATTTATTTGTAGATTATACAAAGTTGATCTGCAGAATTAGGTGAGCTGGCCAAGCTGGGAGAGGCAGAACTTTGTGGAAGTTATGTGAAGATTTATCAGATAGAGACTACTGCATAGAAGTAGATTGCAGAATTTGAAAGCAGTTTACTGTATTTCCTTTTGAGCATGACTCTTGTATCTGCCTCTGTTCCTGGCTTAGATTTATGACCTCTTTTAATGTGTTAATAGATTATTTCTGTCAGGCACACTCATACCATTTCCTATTTTGCTCTCTTTATTAAAACAGCAGGGTATGACTTTAAGTTCTAGAAATAAGCAAAAATCCCTTCTGCTTATCCATACATTTTTGAATTAGAGTGCATAAGTCTGTGTGTGTAAAAAATGTAATAAAAGTTATTATGTTAGCTGTTTGTATCTATCTGGAAGAAATATCTTTTTTAATAAATAAAGACATATAAGAATATCATTATGCATTAAATAACAATAGAAAATAAAAGTAATATTTGTTGTATATTATGTGAAATTGTAACTTAGTCATACTGTGCCTTCCTTATTGAGGTCTCAGTTATCATAGAATCATAGGATGGCTTGTGTTGGAAAGGACCTCAGAGATCAGCTAGTTCATAGAATCATAGAATCATAGAATGGCTTGGGTTGAAAAGGACCTCAAAGATCATCGAGTCTCAACCCCCCTGCCAAGTGCAGGGTCGCCAACCACTAGACCAGGCCGCCCAGAGCCACGTCCAGTCTGGCCTTGAATGCCTCCAGGGACGGGGCATCCACAACCTCCCTGGGCAACCTGTTCCAGTGCGTCACCACCCTCTGTGTGAAAAAGCTAGTTCTAAGCTTCCTGTTGTGGGCATGGTTGCCATCCACTAAATCAGGTATCAGATCAATCTGCCTGGGGCTCCATCCAACCTGGGCTTGAACACCTCCTGGGATGGGGCATCGACAGCTTCTGTGGGCAGCCTATGCCAGTGCCTCACCACTCTCTCAGTGAAAAATTTCCCATCTCATCAAAATCAGCCCTTATTTAGTTTAAAGCCATTCCGCCTAGTCCTGTCACTATCTGCGTATGTAAAAAGTTGGTCCCCCTCCTGCTTATAAGCTCCCTTATATTGGAAGGGAGCATTATAAGCCTTATATTGAAAGGCCACAGTGAGGTCTCCGTGATACCTTCTCCTCTCCATGCTAAACAAGCTCTGCTACGTCAGTCTTTCTTCATAGGAGAGGTGCTCTAGCCTGGTTATCATCTTTGTGGCCCTCCTGTGGACCGTCTCCAACAGCTCCACATCCTTCTTGTCCTGGGTGCCCCAGGCCTGGATGCGCTAGTCCACATGGGGTTTCACAAGAAAGGAGAAGAAGGGGACTGTCCCCTGTCCATCTCCCTGCTGGCCATGTCTCTTTTAATGCAGCCCAGGTTATCTGCTGTATTATCATCGCGTCTTATGCTGGTGACGTCCTTTCACTACTTTCATTCAGGTGTGTGTTTGCTTTTGCCTGTGGAGGTTGATACTGTATAGCAGAGGGACTTTAGCCATAGCTGGTAATTGAGGAAAATGATAAGGTTTTGTAAGTAATCCATTTCTGTAAAGTGATACGGGCTTATAGCATTTCAAATAACATCTCACTGTAGAAGGCAATTTCTGCTTTAGAGTTCTGTGAAGGTTTACAAATTATTCAGGGTTCTTGTCATTCCAAAGGTTAGAAAGTGTAAGTGTATGCAGCCACTTTCTTTGACACAAAAACTAAATGCTAACCTAATCTGTAGGGGCTCCATGGAAGCGGGCAGAGAGAGTGCTTTTGCACTGCTCTGGGAAGTTCACTCAGAAGTTGGCAGAGCTTATTGACAGGGCTTCTCCCAGCGTCCTGTCCCCGAGACGCTGCTTAAGGCAGAATAGCCAGGGACATTGTTCTTCACAGCGGTAAGCTGGAGGTTGGCTTGACCTGTCATCAAATTGCATTGTAATTGAGGTGCTCTGAATCACCTCTGGAAGAGCCTACTTATGTCTGATAATTATGCTGGAAGCTTGCGGAGCCTGTCCATCTAAATTAGATAAGTTAAGTTAGACCCAGTAAGTACTGATATTCGTATCCTTTGTGCTTTTTAAAACTGAGACAGACCTTTTAAAGCAGTGAGTTATGTAATTGAATGGGATGAGTGTTGACTTGCAATTTGGTGTTCAGTGTGAATTTGAACATCAGAATAGTGTTACCAAATATCTACAGTACTTTGCATTAATGTGAGAAGGTTTTTTTTTGAAAAATTGGTGACTTTTCCATTTTGCTTTTAAGTTCCAAATTTTGGAAGTAAAAATAGAATCTGTGAATTTATCTTTAAAATACGAAGTATGATCAAAATTCCTTTCCCCTGACATCTGCTGTGTTTTGATGGGTAAATAATAGCTTTAAAGCTTATAAAAACGTCAGTTATCTTATAAAAATCTACTTGAACTTAAGGATAGCAAGTAGCTTGGTAAAAGTGCATATTTGTTCTGTTATTCTTGTTACAAATATGCATGTAAACTGTATTTAAACGTTTCAGAGTTTTTTTATGTTAGAGTTCATGACTGTGATTTTCTACAGACATTTTAGGGACGTATTAATTCACGGCTTCTGATTTGCCTACGTAATTGGCTGTTTCAGTTAAGTTGTTGATAATAGATCTGTTGTGAATTGGATTCTTTGATTTTTAGCATGGCATGAATAATTGCATTAATACTTTGGTCAATATATTTTTTTCTGGTAAAATGTAGTCGTATTGAAGTATGAATAGTGCTTACGTTGCCATGACTGTAAATCCTATTGTAGTTTTAATGACAGTGCCATGT
Organism: Numida meleagris; assembly: GCF_002078875.1. Taxonomy (NCBI): domain Eukaryota; kingdom Metazoa; phylum Chordata; class Aves; order Galliformes; family Numididae; genus Numida; species Numida meleagris. The sequence goes on from NC_034411.1 coordinate 63,186,548, forward strand.
GTCGGAGTGGACATCAGTATCAGATTCTGTGGCCTCTATCAGAAAAATCCAGCTCCTGTTATTTTCAGAAGTGCAGTGGTTTGACGCTTGGGCTGTGGATGAATGGATGCAGTGGAAACTAGAGAGGAAAAAAGCCTGCAAATGATGGAGTGCTTGAGTAGGGCTATAGAAGAGCAAATGACAGCATGTACTCTTGTTTGTATTATGGCATTTAGCTGTAAAATGTGCCAGCAAACGATATATTTGTGTATGACAGTTCTGATTTAATCATTGTTCTAATTACTATAATGGCTTATATCTTCCAGGCACAGCTAGTCGATCTGAAGTCTGAACTGACAGAAACCCAGGCAGAGAAAGCAGTATTGGAAAAGGAAGTCCATGATCAGCTTTTGCAGCTTCATGCTGTTCAGCTTCAGTTACATGCCAAAACTGGTCAGAATGTTGATTCTGGGGCTATTAAGGCAAAACTGGTGAGTATGGTGCTTGAATGGAGGATTGTACTTTCCCCTCTCCTGCCTGAAGCTCTTCCTTGTGAGTTATGAATAAGCTGATGATAAATTTTCACACTGAAGATGTTGGAGAGAGTTAACTTTTTTTCTAAATAAAGTGCATTGTTAGTGGTTAGGAACTATTAAAAATAATAAGTAAGAATTTAAGTTATTTTTACATTATTACTTTTCTGAGCGGTTTATTAAAGCAAAGTAAGAAAATATTGTGGTGAATTATAATGCTTTTTATGGCAGCAGAAGTTGCGAAAGATGATAGCTTCCAGTGTAAAAACACAACCAAATCTTCACATGTTGTAAAACAGTCTAGAGGGGAAAATCTTCTGTTTGTGCTGTAGCTATATTCTGGTAAGAGTGGGAAGGTGATTGTTTTGCCGTACAAAGAGATGGTAGATGACGTCTCAGTCCTCTCTTGTACTTTTTCTTTCAGAATGCTACAGATGTTATCCATTGTTATATTCAACGTACTGCCATAAAAAGACCAACAGACCACTGATAATTTGAGAAACTTAGACCTTTCAAACATATGCCAGAAGATAACAATAATTTAACTGTGGAACTAAGTAGCTTTGACTGCTATCCGGAGTATAGTATGCTTTGTTACTATCCACAGCACAGATTCATACTCTAATACTGATACTTTTAAAATTAGGAGGTGGTGTAATGCTGTCTAGGTTCTGGTTTCTAACTCTTGGCATAATTCAAAGATTACCCATCTAGCTGTTTCTAAAATTGCTTCACGAGTTGCTTCTAAATAGCGAGTCTCACCATCTGTGTAATGTTAAATTAGTCTCTGCTATTTTGTCCTGTTAATTAATGTAAAATAAAACACAGTAACAGGCTCTCAGTCTCAGGGGCCAGCTAGGCTGTTCACTAAATAAGACTATCCCAAATTCTTTTGGTTTCAGATGCAAAGGCTGTAATTGAATTACAGCTGTATTCTTACATCTACATACTTGCATGTTCAGTATAAAGAATAACACTTTCTGGATTGTCCACACATAATTGATTCTGTATTGAATTATAACTTATGCGTAAAAAAGTCTTTTTGAGCCATTATTAATTGGACAAGTAAATAAGAATTAGTTAAATTCCACACACATATTCTAACTGTTAGGCTTCAGTTTTACATGAAGCAAAATTTTTAGCCAACCCAAATTATGAGTGATTTCCATTCCTATATTTTATTAGTGAGACTTAACTTCTGAGTGACACAGTCATACTTAGAACATATTTCTTTCTCCTTACTTTGTTAGAAGCAATTTCTAAAGATCTATTAAATCTCCATGCAAGTGACCTCAGTCTGTTTCAGACAGCTAACAATAAGTACATTTTTCTTGTGTTGCTTCAGATTTTATCCACTTGAAGTTGAATTTGCTAACAGTCTAGGCTGATATTCTCTCCCTATTTCCGTGTAGTTCCTTCTTTTTTTATAAACATGGGGGCTAATCTTTTGAGGTTTTTTTTTTACTTTGCCTTTAGGGATTTTGTAGTTTCAATGGAGAGAAGCTCGCTTTTAAACTCTTGTAGATACAGAAAACTATATAGAGCTTGGCGTAGCCTGAGCAAGCAAAATTGAACATTCTTAAATGACAATAAAAATGAGAAGTCTGACTTCTAGGTAAATAAAAACTGTCATGCTGACCTTCTGGCAGTCAGAAGCCTCTAGGCCAAAGGGAGACTGAGTCAACGGTATATGCGATGGGAGAGTAAAACTCTATAGCAGTTAGTTTACTGCTTTCTGTATTCGCTACAACCACTCTTCTTTTGTATGTAGACTCTTAGTATAAATATAGGCACTACAAGCTGTAGCTTTTAGGAGTGATGTATTTGCTTAGTCTAAGCATGATAACTTTTTTAGTATGAGAATGAAAAATGTATTTTGTTATACTTTCTGAAAGGAAAAAGTCAATTGTCAGTATCAAGTACTGTATTATAGAAGACATATTTTTCTGTGATACTTTCAAAAAGCTGCTATCAGTTAAAAGCTTCTTAAACTTCAGAACAGCCAAGAAGTAAATTACTTTCTGCTTCTTCCTCTCAGTGCTTTTCATGTTAAAGATTCTTGGTATTTTAGGAGAAAGTATTGTTTTCAATACTAAAATAAAGTTAAGGTGTTTTTAATGATAAAAACAACAAAATACCAACATTGCTACTAAGTACAATTACAGCAATGTGTTGTTTTTTTTTTAATTCCTTGTAATAAAATGCACAGTCTGCTGGTAGATTTCTTTTGAAATAGGTCATTTACATTAATGCTTTTTCTTAAAGTTCCAATTACCTGTTTCTCTAATTATGGAACTCTTTTCTTCTGTCTTAAGTCTGTCCTTTCTGTGGATGAAATGGTAAGTATACTGATTGCTCCTTCCCCTTTTTCAAATGGTTAAGTGCTTTTGTTTTGTGTGACAGTTTACGTGTGTTGGCCTCACAAACTGGCAAAGCAGATCTGTCTTGTTCCATCTTCCTGTCAGTTGGCAAAATGCTGTGTGAAGAACTTTATTTGCATTTTTTTGTTTGTCTTTTCTAACTTTGTTGCCAATTTCCTACATCTGTATGTATATTTTTATTATTTTCACAGGTAATTTAAGATGATATCTCACGATGTGATATTCTGATAAATTATTTTGGCAACATGTCCAAAAGACTTTAAGGTGTTATACAATTTCTTCAGCAAAGCATGAGGCATAATATGATCTATGTGTTTTATATATTACATTTTTCAAAAAACTTCTGATAGTTCTTCCCTATTTTTTCTCTTTTTTCAGTTCTTTTAGTGGGTGTGATTTAATATATGTTATATACTTACCTGTTTAACAGCCCGCAGATAGAAAGAAAAAGTGATGCAAAGTTAACTTCTGCTTTTCAGTCTTTCCCAGTGATAGACTTGAGAATTTTTAAACAGCTTTTCCTCTTTTATTACATTGTATACCTCAGCCTCACTATCATTGCTCCTTGTTTGTTTTCTTTGGAAAGCCACAGGACGTCTGATAGCTGTAAGCTTTGATCGTCAACGTGGCAATTGCATTTTTGTTTTCTTACTTGTTGTATTACCAACAGAAAATACAGTTCTTTATATTTACCAAAACCTCTGCAATACTATGAGCACCAGAAAACAAGAAACATGATTCTTTAACTTGCTCATTTTTTAAAAACATATTTGGAGTCTTTTATCACATTTCACAGCAGTCACTCAGAGCAAGACGTATCCTTTCAGTACATCCTCAGTGATTCTGTACTGCAAACCTTTGACTTTTCTTTATGTAGTGATTGATTGGAGAGAGTCCAGTGGCTTCTGGGTCACAGAGCAACAGCCACAGTAATGGAGAAAATAGGAAGAAAACTTTGGGATTATGTCGTTCCTCGTATTTTAGATACACCATTTAAAATGCACAACTAGAAGTTATTCCAGATAGGAAAGAAACATATGATTTTCTGTTACATTTAATTTAGCTAATGAATCAAATTCAGAGAAAATCAGTGGAAAAACTCAGTGAGCTTTTAAACTGACTGCTTCGTAATACCTAATGAGAAAGTGTTGTGTGTGAATCATGTACATTCATATGTCTGCTTCATATTCTAGTCCTTTTTCACATTTTCAAATAAAATGAGTCCTAAAAGGGAGTGCTTCCACAGACAGTGGGCTTGTACTGTTGCAGCACCTGGATGCAGTCTTGGCAATATGTATAAAACTAAAATAAATGCTAGCTGTAGACAGACTCTCCAGCTACTGTAAAAGTAGTATTGTGTCTGAACTGTGACACTTCTTACAGCTGAAGTATGTGTCAGATGCAACACAGTGTTTTGGCACTCTTGAATTCTTGTAATTGCCCTCCAGCTACTGGCAGTAGACGTACATTGAAATAGCCCAGAATCATCATTACAGCAGAGAGAACTGGAATAGTTTTACAAACTACTGTTCATCAAATGTAGATTAGCCAGAATTCTTGTTTTATGAGTGAATACTGCAGGTCATAAAGAGATTTGTTGAAAAATAGTTGAAGTTATCTCACAAGACATCTCCAAACCCAAGACAGAGACCAGACGTGTCTGTGTGGCAGGTTTTCTAAGGTACATATCAAGTCAAGCCGGATGTGAAACTGGGTCATTATGAGAATTACTGCGCATTCAAGCAGTCTTTGTTTCACGCTTTCCGAGCAATGTGCTAGGCAGTTCTTGGCCAATACATATATATGTGTAATGTACTCAATTCATTTAACTGGATACAGGTGTTTAACAGATGAGAGATAAGTAGAGTCAATCAAATCCACAGTTGTCTTTCTGGCAAAGAGCTACAAATGCCTACATACCTGTTGAGAAAATACCTCTTTTTTTGTTTCTATATAACAGCGTAGCTTGATTGTTCAAAATGTGGTAACGTGATCCATATCTGTTGTTTTGTTATTCATACTTGGAGTAGTGAATAGGTATATTCACAGTTTCTTAACAGATTTATCTTGCCAGTTCTGTAAAATTTTGTTTCTGTCCTGTTGCTTCTTTAGTAGCACCTTGTGGTTTTATTTGTTTAATAGTGTAGTTGGTTTAAGTACAAAGAACACTTTGTTGGTCCTCTAAATGTCTTAAAAAATGCATTGTAGTAATCTTAGTTCTTACTGCTTTTTTCAGTTGGCAACCATAGTTAAAAGGGAACAGTAATAAATCCTCTGTCTCTTCTGGTTTCCTAGTTTGCTGTTTGCTGAGTTTCTTCTCTCTGCTTTGTAAGAGATATAAAGCAAGATACAAAGATTCAAGTAATCAAATGTACTCCTCCTGTAGCTGATTTAGTAGGATAATAACCTGAATTGCGCATGCTAATTCCTTTTAGTTAGAGTGATCTGGGTTTTTTAGAATAGATGATGGCTATGCATTGTCTGTACGTTTGTGATGGAGCACTGTGGAAGTAATTATTATTTTTGTAATTCTTTTTTCATGTGGAGGTGGGAAGCTAGTGGAGGATAATAGATTTCTTTCTTCCTTTTTTTTTTTTTTTTTGTAACGAAGTTAATTTGTACTTACATCTCTCCTAATTTTGTCAGGGTAGGTATCATCATATATAAAATCTCTGGCTTTATTTTTGTGATCTTGAGAGTCTAACTTGGAAATATCCCTGGCTGGACGTTTCTTGGTTGTTTGCATGATAATAACGGTCATTTTAAGAACTTACAGAACATGTAAGCATATTAAAAGCACATTAAAATACTTAAAGAATATTATCAACTTGAAATATTTTGTGATTTTGTACTAACTTATTTATTTTAAAAATAATCTGTTACCTCTCATTGGATGAATCTCCCATCTTAACACAAGAAAAAGCAATAACGATACTCGGGCTCTCTACATTTTGCCACCTACTTGTGGCAAGGAGAAGCGCTGCTGCTTTTTTCAGTCCTTGGACTTTAAGATAGTATATACATATTGTGCAGGAGTTATAAGCAGGATAAAAATAACGTTGGGAGCACAAAGTTGAGTTCAAGGCCACCTCTCCTCAGAGGTAGCTGCAGTAGCTGCAGTGACAGTCACTTTTGTTCCTGCATGTCCTAGAAATAGAATTATTTCACACACATTGGTGTGCAGAAACAGCAAGTACTCTTTCATTATTAACTTTGATGAAAGCTTTCTAACTTCTGTTATTATTTTATTTTTATTTTTTAAGGAGAGAGAACTTGAAGCTAACAAGAAGGAAAAAGTGAAGGAAGCACAGTTGGAAGCTGAGGTGAAGTTGCTGAGGAAGGAGAATGAAGCTCTTCGTCGACACATTGCTGTTCTTCAGGCTGAGGTTTATGGAGCAAGATTGGCAGCCAAGTACTTAGATAAAGAACTAGCTGGAAGGCATGTAAAATCAATCCATGTCCTTAGCATGAGTTTTTGTTGTTGTTACAGGGCTTTGTTTAATGCTACAGAGCATATAGCACAATGAGTCTTGATCTGTGCCTGGCATTTCTTAACACCACAACAATATCAACAAATATATATAAAGTAACATTTTTTAAAGGGTTAGAGAGGCATAAATAAATGCTGTAGGTTTTCTGACTTTCTGTTATCAGTAGAAATCAGGCTTTTCCTTGTTCACCATCTTCTTCACTGTAAGCAGTAAGTGTCTTCTAATAGCGTTTGCTGACTTCTCTTTTCCTAGGTTTTAGACCATGCTCATAAGTCTTATGAATTAATATAATACTGACCACAGTGAAGCCAGTCAAAAATCATATTAGACTCCAGAAATATAATTTAAAAGTTTTATTTTTCCTTTTTCACTAAGTGAAAGTTCACTAACTTTTAAAATTGTTAGCAGAAAGGTAAGTGTGCAGAGGTATGGTCTAGCAAGAAAAGATTCTGTGATGTGTATATCTAAAGTATACGTGTAGTGGTCTCTAATAACTTTAACATGTAACTGTGACAGCTCAAGCATGGCAGTGCAGATAAAGTAATGTCAGTTACACTGGTTTAAATTTGGCAGCATGTGAGTGTGATATTTCTACAACATAACTGTGATAACTGGCAGTAGATAACTATTATAAACTTAGATGCTGAAGTCTACAGGGATTTTTAGAGCCTACACTTAGGGCTGGGGGTGCCCAGGCCTGTGTGTTGAGGTAGGCTGGAGATACTGTTATTCTCAGACACCCAGCTTTGCAGCATTGATTCTGTTTGACTGGTCCTACTCTGCAGCGTCTAAGTTGTCTTTTTATCCCTATGGAAGTGCCACAGAAAGCAGTACAGAAATTGCCTTCTGTACTTCCTTATTTTTTTGAGACAGAGATTGCTCATGATGTGGCAATTCTGATCTGACTGAAAATAATCAATCACTTTATCTCTGTTTGGCATCTGTCTTAACTATTATGTTCTTGCATTGTCCATCTAATTGCCCATTAATTTGCTAGTTATATTCATGTAGCAATTCAGCAATAAATTAGCTCTTGTCTTGCCATAAACACTATTAAATACGTTGTACTTAACTGGCAATTTTAATCTTTTCTTGTGGGTCTGCTGCCATTACAGCTAGATTTAAATTTCCTCTTTAAAATTTACATTACTTATTCCATCTGTTATGACTTTTTTTAAAACAAGATGGCTGCATAAGGCTTCTGAGGACAGTCTTTGGTCCCTCTGGTCATGGGGAGAGCCCAGCCATTTACTTCTGTTATTTGCAACTTTGTGTGTACTTTGTGTCTGACACATTCTGTCGATCACACACGTGGTCGCTTCTGCAACTCTATTTGTTCTCTTCCTTTACATCTCCAAGAGAGGGGTCCGAAGGTAAGAGTTAGTAGGAAAAGTTTCATATTTGCAGTTAATTCAACCATGAAGAAATCAAAAATCCGTCACATTACAAAGAAGAGCCATACACTTTTTTTTATAAAGTTTTCTGGATTTTGTGGGTTGGAAGAGCTATTTACAAGCCCTTTAAACTTATGAAGAATTTGCATATACGCATGGCTGTTTAAGTTTCACATGCTCAGCATTGTCACAATTCCTTGCAGTTACTGCACGTACATTAGTCGCTGCATGACTGCATGCTATAGCCTGATGGAGTATCAGTTGTACAATGGACTGATTTGAAGTTATATTAAAATGTGTTGTTTATTCTCTTTTTTGTTTGTAGAGTTCAACAGATTCAGTTACTGGGCCGAGATATGAAAGGACCTGCTCATGACAAGCTCTGGAATCAGCTTGAAGCAGAAATACACCTTCACCGTCATAAAACTGTTATTAGAGCTTGTCGAGGTCGGAATGATCTAAAACGACCAATGCAGGCACCACCAGGACATGTAAGTTGAAGGGGTGACTCCTCTGTAATTTCTGACATTTGTGGAAAAAAGATAGGAGTTACTTTTTCATTTTTGTGTTCATTTTCACTTCAATTTTGAGTTCTTATAATTGTCACTTTTATATATATGTGTAATCATTTTATATCATAGAATGGTTTGAGTTAGAAGGGACTGTTAAAGATCATCTGTTCCCATACCCGTGTCTTCTCCAGGCTGAACAACCCCAATGCTCTCAGCCTTTCTTCACAGGAGAGGTGTTTCAGCCCTCTGATAATTTTTGTGGCCCTCCTTTTGACCCACTCTTAACTGGTCCATGTCTCTCTTGTTCTGGGGAGCCCAGAGCTGGTTATCTGAAAAGACAGATCTGTCCTGATTAGCATGTCTACATAAATGACCATGTGAAAGACAGTTCTGCTGACTTACCTAGGAATACTCAGTCCTTTTGAAAACTGAATTTCTGCTGTGTATGTGTAGTAATATGAATTTAACAATGTGTGTAGCCTTGGTAGACATTGTCTTGCCTAGCCTAGCACATGAACTGTTAATCACCCCCAGCATTCAGTGCATGAAACCAAACACTTTCAGGAAAGGGCATTACTTTGATTGATCTGCTTTAAATATCTTAGTTGTTCAGATGGATCTTACTACTTGTGTTCTTAATGGCATATAAAATATGCATGTATGTACGTGTATGATTTTAAGGGTATGCATAATGGCAACAGCAGATAAATACTTCGGTTAATTTAGCTTCTTTCCTAGTCTTGAGTTGGATGGCTTATGATGTAGTTTGTTTTTAATATAATAAAAATAAACTTAAGTGAGCAACCCCTTTCATGGGATTGATTGTATTACCTCTGTGGTTTGATTAGCTTTAAGTTACAATTTGTTGTACAAGGTTTCAACAGTGATCAGCATTCCTTTATAGAATCACAGAATCATAGAATTAGCTAGGTTGGAAAAGACCTACAAGATCATCCAGTCCAACCATCCACCTACCACCAATAACCCCACTAAACCATGTCTCTCAACGCTATATCTAAATGTTTCTTGAACACCTCCAGGGACGGTGACTCAACCACCTCCCTGGGCAGCCCATTCCAGCGCCTGACCACTCTTTCAGAAAAGTAGAATTTCCTAATGTCCAGCCTAAATCTCCCCTGGTGCAACTTGAGGCCATTCCCCCTCGTCCTGTCACTAGTTACAAGAGAGAAGAGGCCGACCCCCAGCTCACTACAACCTCCCTTCAGGTAGTTATAGAGAGCGATAAGGTCTCCCCTGAGCCTCCTCTTCTCCAGACTGAACAATCCCAGCTCCCTCAGCCACTCCTCATAAGGCCTGTGCTCCAGACCCCTCACCAGCTTCGTTGCCCTCCTCTGAACACGCTCCAGGGCCTCAATGTCTTTCTTGCAGTGAGGGGCCCAAAACTGGACACAGTACTCGAGGTGGGGCCTCACCAGTGCTGAGTACAGAGGGACAATGACTTCCCTACTCCTACTGGCAACACTATTTCTGATACAAGCCAGGATGCCATTGGCTTTCTTGGCCACCTGGGCACACTGCTGGTTCATGCTCAGCTGAGCATCAACCAATACCCCCAGGTCTGTTTCCTCCACACAGCCATCCAGCCAATCTGCCCCAAGCCTGTAGCGTTGTCTGGGGTTGTTGTGACCAAAGTGCAGGACCCAGCACTTGGTCTTGTTGAACCTCATCCCGTTTGGCTTCAGCCCAGAGATCCAGCCTGTCCAGATCTCTCTGTAGGGGCTCTCTACCCCCAGGCAGATTGACACTTCCTGCCAGTAGTCCTTTTATTATTTTTTTCAATATATGGCTGCTTTTCCTGCTTTTGGAAGTTACATGTATTGTGCATCACTCATCTCTGAAATAAGGGAAATATTCTTGTCAGAAGTGCATAGTGAGAAACCTTTTCTGATTTCATAGCCTGTCTGTAATGCGGCACTCAGGTTTGTCTTGCTTGCTGCTGGTCTGTTGCTGATAAACTGTCCTTCTACAAATAATTAAAAAAAAAATCAGGAATGCATCACTTTTTAGTTCACATGTTTGTATCTACAGTTTATTGAGTTTTTATGTGTTTTGTTTTGTTTTGTTTTTATATCAAACTAGGATCCAGATGCCTTAAAGAAGAGTCAAGGTGTTGGTCCAATCAGAAAAGTTTTGCTAGTTAAAGAAGACCACGAAGGACTAGGAATTTCAATCACAGTAAGTGCTTGTGTTTATTTTCCATTACAAAGAAGAAGCAATTTAAATTTGTACTTCATAAAATAATTGAACAGTGAATATATCGTTAGAACACAACAAAAAAGAAGTATAAGGTTGCATTGTGTAAATTTGTAGCTATAGTTGTATGGCTTGAAGAATCCAACTCATTTTGATAGATTATGAAATCCTTAAATTTATGTAAAACTTTTGATTTCAGTTTTTGTTTTGGGCTTAGGCCCCAAATTTGAAATTTGGCCATTCTACTCTGGGGAGGATAATTAAGAGAAACATCTCATACCACCTACAGAAAGTATTTTTTTTGCCTAAAGCATTCTTTCTTATTTTCTATAGTAAAAGTTGAAATAAGCACATTAAGAGCAACTACTAGAATGCTGATTTTCTGCCAATACGTATGTCAGCTAATTAAAATTCTCATTTTCTATAGGGTGGGAAGGAGCACGGTGTTCCAATACTGATCTCTGAAATCCATCCTGGGCAACCTGCTGATCGATGTGGAGGACTGCATGTTGGTGATGCTATTCTGGCAGTAAATGGAGTTAATCTAAGAGATGCCAAACATAAAGAAGCTGTAACTATCCTCTCGCAACAGGTCAGTTGGGACTTGTTATCCACAGGCAAATTTATACCCTTCCTTTATTCTGCCTGTTGAATTACCTTCACTTTTAATGTTTTCAGTCAGACAGAATATTATGCTAAGCTAATGGTAATTCCTGAAGCTCCATCACCTTACTCTGAATATTCTTGTGTCTTAGAATTTATGAGAAAAAGGCTGGGCCAATACTGGTTCAGTTAAACTTCTGTCTTGGCCAATGATTCTTCAGTAAGGCTGGTGGAAATCTTCCTGTTAAATCTCCCCATAGAAATAATTATTTAGTGGTTATTTATGAGTGGACAGCTCCAACTAGGCAATATTTCTGTTATGCTTTGTGGTCTAGAATCTTCTTGCTGCTCATTTTCAGACAATTAATATGTGCCCTTAAGTTTATTCGTAATTTTGGTTTTATTCTAGAGGGGCGAGATTGAATTTGAAGTAGTGTATGTTGCTCCAGAAGTTGATTCAGATGATGAAAATGTAGAATATGAGGATGAGAGTGGACATCGTTATCGTTTATATCTTGATGAATTGGAAGAAGGTGCAAATTCAGGTTCTAATAGGAAAGAAGTAAATGTGGATGTCAAACCCTCACAAGGTAAACTTTTTAAAAATTTTGTATTTAATTCTGAAGTCTCAGTGTGCAAACCAGTTTCTGGAGAATGCTGTTCTTGTATTAGTCGTAACATTTGTCTTCTGTTAATTCAGTTAACCTACTAGTAAGTTGTCTGCTCTTTTGGTTGGTCCCTTACTCATTAGCCTGGTTTACTTAGATAGAACTGAATTAACTGAATTAATTTGTGTGGGTTTTGTAATGTTTTTTCTTGATCACTTTTTCCCAATTACTCTTATTTTTTCTTAACTAGTCTAGGCGTAGTTGATTCCCTGTGAGCCCTTACTTTATTTTGTTCTCTTCTTCAAGTATGTTTTTTTAGACCAGAGGTGTGTAGAAAGAGTTCACGTTTTCCTGCCTTAGTGTTTTACTGAAAACATAATTAGCTTGTATTTTTAGCAGTCTTTCCAGGACATTTTCTAGTTTCTGAAATAAATCTCACTAATCTACGATTCCCAAGATTACTTCTCTTCCTTAAATAAAATTTCTTTTTAACTTGCAGTGTTTGATAAGAAACCGAGTATTGATGGACATGAAAACGGAGACCTGGGGAATTCAGTTGAAGCTTCATTAGAAGATGCTGCACCCAAATTAACCCGTTCTGCTGAGTCTTTATCCTAAAACAAACAAAAAAAACCAACTGGACAGATCCCATCTTTGGGAGCAATTGATAATCAATATTGACTGCTCCAAGTTTGCGTATACAAATGTAGGTTGTAAAATGGTAATTAAAAGTCAAAGGGAACTGTTACTGTTGCCTGGAAAAAAAGGCAGTTACCTCAGGGCTTCATTGTGAGCAATTCTAAGTGTGGAAAACTGTCTTTTGCGTGACACACAATGGCTACTTAACACATAGCATGTGAAATGAATTTCCTTTTAATAATAAGCACCAAAGCATGGGATTTCTAAAAAAGATAACCTCAATACCTTCAGCTTTTAATTTCATTTATGTCCCCAAGGAAGGAGAATAAGATGTGACCAGCTTCATTTTAACCCCTTGATGTTTTAAAGGGACAACCAGTGTTCAGTTTGTTGTGAAACAAGCTTTGACTCTGGAAGGTGAGGGGGAATTATGCTGTTGCATCCCTGAATTTCCCACTTGGAGATTTTGATTTGAACTTTTCAAAAATAACGTGTGTTTTTTTTCTCAGAATTGCAAAACCTTGTTACTTAAGCAAGACAATCAAAACCCAAATGCAACAATGGATTACTTGTTAATTGTGACCCATGATAATTTTATGGGTGAGGTTTTTGATATTATTCTTTTAATTAATTCACTGCTAATTGTTCCATATGAAACTTGCTCCAAAAGTATTTAAAGAGGATATTATGGGGTTTTACAAACAAAATTAGTTTTGAAAGACGTTCACAGTTATGTGTGCCCTTTGGTATTTTTTTCTGAACATCACCAGTTCAGCATGCTTTCTTGAATGGATGTGTTTACTACCCGTGTGGAGTTGTCCGAGTTGGTCATTATTAGCTTGAACTTACGAAATGCTGAGTACTCTTGATAGGTACTGAACATATTTCAGATTAAAATAATCTTTTAAGAGATGAAAATAAAGTGCATAGTACTTTATAGCAGGTGCTCAGAATTGTACAGTGTCTGGCCCTATCTGTTACTTTTGGGCAGTTGTATTAACCTGTAATTGTCTTATTGTTGAAACAGAAAATATACTGCTTTTGCAAGAGCAGTGTATCTGAAACTAGCTTTTAATTGGTGTACATCTAAAGGCCCGTGGCATGGTTGCAAATGGAAATGCTGGGGATGGCTTCTTGGCCAGTTTCTTGTATAACTGTAGATACAAAAGAAGTGGCCTTGTAGGTCTTCAGGTGAAATGCAACTTTTTCCATATACAAATTCTACTTTGCAATCACATTTATTATTTCAGCCTGCTAAGATGGCTTTCCTATTCACTGCTTTGCAGGCTGTTGGACTGTAATGTGAAAAGATTTTATTGTTTGAGAGTGGAACTAATGTGAAAAGGCATTTTTGCAAGTGTTAGTACGTAGGATATTACGTATCTAAGAAAAAACCTGGATGGCCTTTAGAGTAACATCAATTAATTTTACCTTCAAAATTGTGATGTAGAACACGGTTGCTTGTTTCTTCTAGGAGCACTATATATATGTTAATAGAAAAATCCTAAAAATGTATATACTTTATTCAAAGATTTTTCTATTTATAAATCCCTTAACTTTACTATTTACAAGATTGTTTTGTGTGTGTGCTTGTATGCATGAGTTCCATTCACTCAGTGGAATTACGTTATTTGGTTCATTTTCTGTAGTAGTCCTTGTCATATGGCATTACTGTTGAAGGCTTTTAGAATAGTCAAAATTTTCACCACAGGGACTAGTATTTAAAAATGGATCTGTGTAAAGAAGAAACAGATCACCAGGCATGTTTCTTTTTCTGATGCATCAGAAATGACAGGACATACTGGCTACAAATTAGCAGATAAATCCACTGCTATAACTTTGCATTCAGATTTCTGGTTTTGTTTTTGTTTTTGTTTTTTTTCCCCAGTTAGTAAAGTAGGGTGCACTCTGAAACGGTCAGTGGCCTAGAACACTCGGTCTGCTCTGGTAGAGAGTGTAATTTAAAGCCAAGTGGTGATTTTACTGTCTTTGAAAATCATAGCTTTATGAAATTTTGCTGCAGTTGTAAGAAATGAGGCTGGTCCAGCTAGTCTAATAGCTTTTTAAAAGCACTGAATTTGCCTGCGCAGTTTCCCTGTATCTGAGGGAAAGACGAAATTTTTAATTTATTTGATCTTCCTTACTTTCTGGCGTAGCTCATTTTCCATTTAGTCCATTGATCCATTTCAGCCTGAGGTTGGAGAATATTTCTGGAGTTATTTTCCTGACATTCCTTGTCCACATGTTTCGTTTGATGCTATACACTTTTCTTTATCATCTGGAAGTTGCTGGACCCTTTCCCTTTTATTTTGTCTATTTTTAACCTCTGTAAGAGATCAACAGAAGGCACAATTGCTGAGGAAAATGACTAGGAGCAGACAAATCAGGTGTCAGTAAATCATCACTGTGTTTCTTTCCCTGCAGTTTTTATAATCTTTGTTGAGAAAGCCCTGAATGGGAGGAATTTGCTCAGACACTACAGCATGGCTGTACTCCGTACTAAGTACCAGCTGATTTTAACATACTCATGTGCCGTAGTCATACTGAGATGCTTTGAGATTAATATTTAAATTGAGGAAAGTTTTGCAAGTTGAGATTTCCGGATTCAGTAGACAAATGTGTATTTTTGCCTTTGTCAGTAACTGGAAGACTCAGTCCTGCTGACCCCAGAGGCTGAATGAAATAGACTTGGAAGAATTTCCAAGGAAAGGCAGTATTCAGACTTCATTTTTATTTTTTAAAGTGTAAAACCGTTTACTGGTGTGTATATATATTTTTACGTCGAAAATAAAATGCTATTCTAAAGAAAACTGTGCATTTTTTTAGTAGATAATTCCTTGCCTATTTAAAAGAAACAAACAAACAAAAAACTTCATTGAGACAACTGTATTTTAAGCTAAAGGTAGACAGTGCTTGTTGGCATCTGGGACCAATGTTAATTAAGAGCATGTTAGTTAAGGAGAGCGCTAAATGGCAATAAACTTAACTCTGATCAAAGACTGTATGCAGTATTTCCTTTGTAAAACTGTATTTGTGGCAGTGAAGATGGTTTGTATCCATCTCAGTATATGTTAATCGACCATTATATCAAATGAAATTCAAGTATTTATTGTACTTGTCCAAACATCTATTAAGTCATTCCTATAGGAGGTATAACATTTTGCAGCAAATGTATTATATCGAGTTAAGCCGAATATATTTTTATTAGCCTGTAAATACTCTTCTGTATTTCAGTGATTTCTGTACCTGATTCAGACTGATATTTCATTTTCTTCTGTTTTTATATATAAAATATAGATACCTGCTCCTGTGTGTGATCTTTTTGTTAAACATGTAATCAACACCCAGGTAGAAAGCTGATTATTATGAGCAAAAACAAAACTGCATAGTGCGAAGTTTGATGGTAACCTAGTCTTGGCCAGCAATGGTTGCTAGCAAATTACATTTTTAAAGAAAATGTCTCAAATATCTTAACTTGAGAAGTATTTCTTGAAGAATTTTTTTCAGCAGAAGAAAAAAGGGCAAAATTTGCAATGTTATTCTGGCTGTACAATAATACCATAAATGTTCCATAGCATAAAATTGGGGAAACTGCTTTCTTTTGTTTTGTTTGTTCAGATTAACAATCTGTATTGAAAAACAAAACAAAACAAAACCAAACCCTGACATTTGTACTTAAGTTATCTTCCCGCTCTTAGAGCAGCAAGTTGACTTGGAACTGGACACCATACAGTGTTCAGATAAAAGGTAATGGTATAGTAATTGTGGTAAGTAATTGTTTAATAATGGTAGAGCTTACAGATTTCATGAGAGCACATAAGTACAGTGGTAGTAGGCGTGGAATCTGTATGAATAGACAAGGCTGAGTCATGTTGGATGAAAATATGTATATTGTTCAATTGATGAGGGCTAGAACTGCAATATTTATTTTTTACCTCTGTAATTTTTAGAAGGGTTTATACATGCGTGACAAGTAGATGGAAAAAACTGGGTAAGGAGAGAAAACTTACATGTGGCTGAGGTGTAATAAAACAGTAAGAGAATTAGTGGGAACTATGAATAAGGATGGAAAAGGATGGTAAAAGGAGAAAAATAACTTCCTTTGTGCCAGCTGGGGTCAAGAAGGATTGTGCAAAATGTCATGATGTCTCGGTGCCCAGCTGAGTGACCTTAGAGGCTGCTGACAGGGCCTGTAGTCACAGAATATTTTATCTATATTTTTGACCAGAGATCGGTACACAGAAGAAGAGAAGCTCATCCTGATGCTGGATGCAACTATGAAGTCAGGTTTTGCTGTGTAGAATCTCAGCTAAGTAACTTGAAGAGCGAATTACCTGCCTACTTGCTTCTTGCCCAGAGTGTCTTCTCCAAAGGGATCTTATTTCCAGTTCTTTTGAAACTGGGTGGTTCATGGTTTGAGTGGATTTCAGGCATTAAGAAGTGACAAATTTTGAAGGAAAGATACTTCCCTCCTCGCCTCACCCCCTATCCAGGCAGTTGAGTTGTTGCTTCATATGCTTAAGAGTAGCCTTGCCTTACCTATATTTGCTTGTGTACTCTGTTGCAGTAGTTTGGTGTCTGCTCCCGATGCCCACACCTGTGGTGTGCTGGTCATGAAATGGGCTTTGAGGCCAAATGGCTGAATGAGGCCAAGAAATATTTTTCACAAATTTTCCCTTTTTAATGGAAAATTTAAGTCACCTGAGTAAATCTTTCACACACTTATTTTTTTTTTTTCCTCCACTCATTTAAGTGGATCAGCTGTAGATGCTATTTGGTGCCAGCTGTCTGTCAGCTTTCTGCCTATTGCCCTGGGACTTGTTTTGCACAGCTGGTGTTGTGAAGGCTCTTTAGGAGGATGCTGCTGTCCCCTTGGGACCTGTATTAGAAATGCATTGGTCCCTAAAAAAGAATCCAGGAAAACTGGTTAAAATTGTACATTTTGTTGTTTTGTTTAAGGGTGGGGTGTTTGCTTTTTTTTGGTTTGCTTTTCGCTTTATACTGGAAATTATGATCGCATCTCCCTCATTAGCAGATCTTGCTGCCTTCCATTTTTTCAAGCTCCCTTTCTGAAATGCAAAAGCAGTGCTCCTGATCTTTGCTGCTAGCATCCCGTGAAACACAGCCTGATCCGTCTCCCCAGCATTTCCCTCCACCAGCAACACAGCCATCAGCTCTTCGCTGCGTGGTTTTCGGTGCCTTGGGCTCAAATAGAAGATTAGGAAGATGTAAAAACAAGCAAAGCTAAATTAGAAGCATTAACGGACATGTTTTGATTACCAATAAGAAAATCGTAAGTCAAGGATGCCTGGTAGACATCTGGTAACTTTTCAGTTAAATTTTAAGTCATCAAATTATTAACTACAGTCCTGTTGATTAAATCTTGATTTTCCTGTTAACTGTCTCAATGTTTGAATGAGTAACATTTTTGTAAAATGGAGTAGAACAGAATGACATTATAATAATTTTATCTACTGGTATTCGTTATTGTCCAAGTGTTTATTGTCAATTTATTTAGGGGAATGGAAACATTAATGTTGAGGCTGCTGGACCAGAGCAGTTCCATATCCTGTGTACTGGGTTTACACTTCTGGATAGGTGTTTGCCCTGGATGCTTTCCCTTCCAGCGAGAAGTGGGATGTCGCAGTTCACTCCCTCTGGGACCAGTGTGTGGAGAGTGCTGCTGTTGACCTTTCCTTTGCTAAGGGGCAGCAGAAGCTTTTGTGTTCTCCTGGGCTTCATACCAGGTTCTTCCTGGTCTTACCTGGTGGTCACATGAGCTGCCAGCCTTCTGAAGTTTCTGAATTCAGGTGGGTCTGCAGCCTGGCTGACACAGGTGACATCTCTGTAGTGAACAAGCTGGGACATGGGAGTCACTTTTTTCACAGCAGTATCCCTTAGGGAATATTACTCCAGCCGTTAAGCTATGATGTTGGTTGTATATGATGAATTTGTTTAGTTATTAAATGGTTCTTCAGAAAAAATATATGCTGATCTTGTCCTATTAAGCAAGGAATGCTAAGATGGCTTGTGAGATGTGTTATATATCAGGCTTCTCACAAGGTTTCGTATGTTCTTTATATTGGCTATCTCTCCTTTTGCATTTACGAGATCTTAGTAGCTTTAGTACTATAGTAAGTTAAAGTAGTCATTTCTATTGACCTTATTAAGTAGTCAGTGTAATTTGTACTACCTCAGTTTTATGCTATTTACAAAATCAAAACTTGTCTATTTCTTGGTGAATCCAATTTGTAATCAGAATCCTAAATTTTTTAGTGCACGATATTTGCACTTGTATTTAGAACCAAAAGGGGGCAGCAGCTTCCTTCAAATCTTCGGCATTAAGTGGACGGAGAAGGGTCCTATTCTTTGCTGTTTGCGGATTCTTTTTGTTGTTGGCTTTGTGTGTGTGTGTATGTTTTTAAAAGTTTAAAAATTGAAAAACTTTGTTCTTTTAAACTATTTCTAGTCATGTTTACTCTTAAAAGAACAAACGTCCAGTCTAGTTAGTGTCCTGTAGGAAGTACTTTTCCAGTGAAATAGCTTAAACCAAACGTTGTTCTCTGTATCTGTGCAGCATATATACAGGAACATATGAACACACGCATGCATGAATCATGACTTGTTAAAGAATACTTTAATTTCTCCATCAATTACTTTAAAAAATGAATGCTCTCTTGGATGCTCACGGTGCAAGTTTTGATCTCTCTGGGTGAATTAAGTGCTTCTGAAAGAATGGACCAAGAGCACTGATAAAACACAAAATGAGTTATTGGGTAGGTTTGCAGACTCCCTAGCTTGTGCTTTGCGAGTGCCCCTCAATCGTGCTCTACAACCAGCCTTGTCGCGTTCCTAACATTTTTGCTGGGACTGAGGCTGCCCATCACATCCAACTGTGTTGAGCAAAAAAAAAAAAAAAAAAAAAAAGAGTGATGAACATAACATTTTGTTCTTGTCTAGTTTCATACTGAAGGCTTTTGGTCAGAGGAAAGAGGAGGATCAATTCACACTGACCCTCTGTAATCTTTTCCCTGACACTGTTGTTTCCAATAACCGCCAAATGGTGTCTGTTGTCATTAACCAGGTGATCAGTGAATGCATCAGCCAAATGTTGTGCTGCATAAAACATTTGTCCTTGATGCTGATCCTCATACGGTGATGTGACTGTGCTATAATCGGAGGGGATACTGTGTGTTAATCTGTCAGGAAGTTAACTGTATGAATGAACTATGGACTCTAAAGGGGCATCTTTCTGAATGCCGTATGCCAGGCATTTATAAGATTGTAGAGAAGTTATGACAGCATT
Source organism: Numida meleagris (assembly GCF_002078875.1). Lineage (NCBI taxonomy): Eukaryota > Metazoa > Chordata > Aves > Galliformes > Numididae > Numida > Numida meleagris. Next base: position 63,206,208 of record NC_034411.1, read on the forward strand.
GTTACAGAAATCATGGGTATCTATGTGTTGTGAGTGTCAAAAGAGATGAGGTCTGTCTTTCGTGACAGCACTGTATGCACATAGGTACCCATGGAAGAGAAATTTCATGAGCTGTCCACAACCTTTTCACATCCATGTATGACTCTCATTCTTCCACATCACAAGCATCCTCTATCGAGGTCACCTTATTCAAATTTTATAAAACTGTCTGTCAGAACAGATGGTGTCACTTAAGGATAAAAAGCTTAGCCATAGATGCAAAGAAAACCTGCCTCTTCAAGTAAGGTCTGCTGGCACGTCTTAAGTCTTTATCACCTATGTCTTCTCTCCCTGCGTGACAGAAGTTTTTCACAGGTTTGTGACTGATGTTTTCAAAGGCCTTTACATTTTTTGGGTGGGTTTGATTTGCTGAAATAACTCTGGTCAAATGACAAGTTTTTTCTCTCTCTCAGTTTGTCCATCTATGAAATGGATGCCTGAGCCACAGAAGTTAAGGTGTATAAAATACATTTGTAAAGGCTGTGGCTCCTCTTGCGTGCTCAAGGCAATGAATCATTCAGACTGACAGCTCAGTAGTAGCTAATGTCTTTCTACAGCACGTGTTCCCCTTCCTTCATGGCCAGTATCACTGTCATCTCTGCTCCCTGCCACTTCTCGTGTAGCTCTTCAGGAAGCTTCTGATAAGCTCCCTGAAGCGTGTCAGGCTTTGGCCACTGCTGTTGTTTCTGTATTGTTTGTGTTAAATTATTTTGGGTGTTTCTGTGAAGGCTAAAATTTTGGCATTAATTTTTGGCTACCTTCTAAACAATGTGTATTTTTTAAGGTCTGTTATTGTCTGTTGTTACCCGATCTGACTGAGAGAACCTTGCAGTTTTGAATCGTATTATTTTGCAAGTTTTCTCACTCCTTTTACTGGCTCAGACTCATGATAGGAAGTGTTGGACATTCAGAGTTATTGTCCCTCTTCAGGCGAGGATATAATGTGGATCTTTAAGGGAGCTTTTCAAATCAGGTCTGTTAAAAAAATTGTGTCTACACAAAATTATGGATTTTGGAGCTCGGTTCAGGATGGTGATCAGGATGCAAGAGCCTTTGTTACAGTAGTGTCACATGTATTGGCTTATACATTTTGCTGTGCTGAAAAATGATTATGTGCTTTACATTTATCAAGTTGTCTCTTTCCTGGATTTCTCCTTCTGATACCTATGACTGTATAAAAGTAAATGGGATGATAATCTCACAGATCTGGCATGGCTGCTCTGTAACTGTGTCTAAATAAATGGTGATTGACTCCGCTTGAGACACTGACTTATTGAATAACTGCTGCATACAGTAGGTGGCAAACATTTTTCAGGCCTTACAGCTGCATAATGTGAGGCCAAGCCTAAACAAATATGGTGAAGTTAGAGTGAAAAAGCCTTCAAATTCTTGTGTCCAGACTATACAATGAGATAACATAGAACAACAGATGTTAGGCGTCCTCCTTATCTTTTATAACATGAGTTTTTTCCTACTAAGGATGTCTTCCCTCTTTATCTAGTTTAGAAATATTTATCTGCAGAGTTTTCTATTTGGAGTTCCAAAGTGATCACGCAGAAGTGGTACCTTACCTTTAAATAAGCATGTTCTTTGAAACTTATTCAGTCTTCAATAATTCATAGGCATTGCTGCTGTTCCTTTATAATGTTGTTAGTCTTGTTAGCCCCATGCAGCTACAGTAGAATAATTTTCAGTATAGATGTCATGTTCAACAACACTGATGAGGTTCAAAGGAAAAGATAAATTCTGCTTGTTTGCCCTGTGCTGTGCTACTGCAGGGGAGGTTGGAGGTCAGTACAAGCTTTACATCATCGCTGACATTGGAAAGAAGAGACCCGTATGGAACTTTTATTATGGAAAATAATAAAGAAAAAGGAATGCAGTAATATAACCTTGTCGTTGCTAGAGTCCAGACTGATTGCAGGCTAAAGGGAACGCTTACGACACATGCACGCTGAGGAAACCGAACCTGTTCTTCGAGTGAATGAAAGAATACTGACAGATTTTTACAAGGTTTATTTTCAGAGAATGCCTGACTTCTAAGAAATGAATCAGTGGTCTCACAGAGGTCACAAAACTCCTGTTCATAGCTAATTGCTTTTTGTTACTTACCCTCCTGAAATGAATTGGAACTGCCTGGAGAAAAACTATTGGCTTTGGCAAAAGAAAAAAAATAAAAGAAAATGCCTAGCTTTGGGAAAAGCTGAGGCACTGACAAATAGCTGCATTTTGTCTAATGTTCACTAGCCGCCTTAGTGGTGACTTTATATGCACAGTTCTGAAGGCGTTGCTGCAATGCAATATATATTGTTTTAAGGTCAAAGAGCAATAACTGTAGAATCGCAGAAGAGTTTGTGTTGGCAGAGACCTTAAAGGCCACCCAGCTCCAACCTCTGCTGTGGGCAGGGCTGCCCCCCCCCCAGCTCAGGCTGCCCAGGGCCCCATCCAACCTGGCCTTGAGCACCTCCAGGGATGGGGCACCCACAGCTTCTCTGGGCAGCCTGTGCCAGCGCCTCACCACCCTCTGAGTAAAGAATTTCCTCCTAACCTACATCTCTCCTCTTTTGGGGAATTTGCAATCTTTTCCAGTCTAAGGAGATGAAAGTGATGAACATCTGTTTTTGTTGTGGTGTTTGGGGAACCCTTTTGGTGGTGGGAAGGATTTTTTGTGGGTTTTTGTGTAAGGTTTTTTTCCCTTTTTTTAGTAGAAGGCACTGTATTTTCTTCACTTCCTTTGGTTAGAGGCACATCGTTACAGTGTGTGACCCCATTCACAGCACTGTCAGAGGCTTGCCATCAATTGCAGCTGGAACAGGTAGGCTGTTAGGGCTGTGACCAGTTAATATTCAACCTTCTTGTGAACTCTGCTGCACTTATACTGTTTCAGACTAATGGGAGTGCCTGCTCAGGGAAGAAGCTTGATACTGAATCGCTATTGAAGGTCTCTGTTAACCAGGTGGTCAGTCTCCTGAAGATGTTAGGCTCTGTTCTGCCGCAATCTCAAGACATGCTGGAGGGAGACCCTGTGCGAGTGCAGCACCTCCAAGTCTGTTAATGTTTCAAAGTGGGGCCTGTTTGAATCTTTGTTGTAGAAGAAAGGTTTTTGAATACACCATGTTTGGTAAGTCTCACTGTGTTACACCTGCAGCTGGTTTTGACTGTGGAAATTAGACAGATGCAGATGAGTTAGAGCAGCTTGCGAGAAGCCATTCTGAGGAGGAGCATGAGGATGAGTCCCCACCACCGGGAAGATTCAGGCATCCCCTTTCCATCTTACAGGGTGGAGGGTTTAGTATCTCTGCCACCATCAGGATGGAGACACTACTACAGAGATTGGAAGTTCTTCTGAATATCTGCTGCTAGATTGCTAAGAGCTCCGTTTCCCAGGCTGAGGGGAAGAAGCCCTGAGCTATTTGTGTCGACTGCCCTCAGCAGTCACTCGGACTTGAACCATGAAGCACTGTGCAGTGACCGGGAGTGTGAGTGATGACAGAGCCACCATCGTAACGCAGAAATAATGAAGACATCTGGGGATTGATTCCAAGCCATCGTTTTGCAGTTTTGCGGGTTCTTTTTGAGAAGCAAGGGATGAAGGCAAGTTGCAAATTGAAACCCAGCTTCTTTTTCAGCTAAAATAGCAGTGCTGAGATGGGTTTGAATGGCAGCAAAAAATGGGCATGTGCAATGAAGAACGGTTTGACACTGCAGATGCAAAAAGCATGTGGCTGAGGCATGCCAAAAGGTTGTTATAACACAAGCCATGTCATCAGCTGTCTGCTGCTGTTGCACTGCTGCATTATCTTTGTGGGGAATAGCTCTGATTACAGAGCTCCGCTTGTTTGCAAAGTGACAAGTCAAGCTAATTAGCTGTGTGGGTGGAGCATTGGTTTCAGTCTCACCAGGGGGGTAGCCTCATCCTCCCCTCAGTTACGTGCATCCAGCAGCAGGGCTGGGAGCAGAAGTTTGTTCATGGGTGCTTTTTCCCTAGAGATTATGGACACAGAAGCCAGGCTAAGTGGGGCACCAGGATAAGCTTTTTTTAGCCTGTCATACTGAGAGTGTAAATTGCTGCTGCGCAACTGGCACTTTTGCACGGAATAAAGAACAGTTACTTCTCACTCTGTGGGATATGTGACAAGAGTGGGTGTGCAGCGATGATGAAGTCACCAAGTAAAGTACCAGGCCTGTGTGACTGATTTACAAATACCAGTGTTCTTTATTTACATAGACATGTAAACAACAGAAGGTAAACAACACCACCCAGCTCAGTCTAACAAACAGGCTGCTGCTGCTTCGCTTCAGAACCTGAGGTGTTTTATACAATTCACAGAAACTGTATTGACAGCAAACACAGGAGGACTACAAGGTTAGCTCAACTCTTTCTTCTTTGCACGGAAGTTGCATGCACTGTGCATCGGCGTGACAGAACTGCACCACTGAGGCCACGAAACAAGCAAATGCAAAGAAACAATTAAGAGCTGTTCGTAAGGTCAAACATGGCTCGAGTTAGCAATATTTGTACCTGGTATCACTACAGCTGTTCTGTACTCTTCAAGCACTTTCCACCCCAGGATCGGAAAGCACTTTGTGAACAAACAAGAAATCTTTGCTGCATCCTTTGCAAATGATCCCCAGCTTACACACAAGGAAACACACAAGGCCTTGAAAAACTGACTTTCCAAGAGCTCACATTTTACGAGCCTAATTTCCCAACCTTGCGCCTTAAATGTAGCACCATCCTTCCCTCTCGGAAGTATATCACTTTTTGATATTCTGGGACAGGCTTTTGAATTCAAGGTAGGGCGCCAAGTGCTGCAGGTAGCAGGGCAAAGGATGGTTCCAATCCCAACCTGAAGCTGTGTAGCTTCAGAGGCACCTCTGCTGAAAGAGGAGCCAACTGCTGTGCATTGCAGCCAGCCCCACACTTTTTCAAGTTTGTCCGAAAATGGAATTGAGTAACATCTGCTGCAAAAGAAAAACTATTTGAGCACAACTGTGCTGATCCACTGTCTTGCATTTAAATGCAACAGGCATGTTTCTATTGCAGATGTGTCTGCAAGGTGATCGCTATGGCTTGAATCCAAAGCTTGTTCCACCTTTTCTACCTGTACTTGATGTGAATAGCAAGTTAGGCTCAGCTCATGCACTAGATCAAATTCAAGCTGGATTGAATTTGATTGCTGCTGGAAGGCAGCTGAGCAGGTGAGATGGAGCGTGGTATTTAAATGCTCAGCTGCCTTCTCTTGTGCACTTCACGCTTCAAGTAGTTTTACTTCTACCCTCCCAAGAGGAACTGCAGTGATGATCTTCAGTTTTCATAGGAAAGGAACTGAACCACTACAGCTGTAAGATACACAATTTACAGCTGCAGTACAACAGCAGGTGGAATAGAGAGAGCTATTTCTGCAGAAGCTGTTTTTTTTCTCTTTTCAATTCCACAGGTGAAAAGGAAACTTAAGAAACTCTCCTTAAATAAAAGCTATGTACAAATTGCACACGTTGCAAATGGAGCACTGAGATCAGTTACAGAAAATAAGATATACAGTCTTCACTGATAACATCTCTTTTGATATAAACAGTGATAAACAGCATATGCTTTCTTCAGATGTCAGAACCCAGCAAGACTGCAATATTATGTACACAGGATTTGTTTGCCTTCTGCCTTCCACAGCAGAATCCTTTAAAACTCTGTTTTCACTTTGGAAGCTGCGCAGTGACATTCCTGTGCACCACGTCTCTCTTGCTCAGCGGATCACAAGAGAGCTGTCATTGCTGTCTGGCTTATTGGGTTCAGGCAGTCTCTGGGTGTTGAGTAACCCTCGCTCCCTAGTGCGTTCGCCTGAGGTTTCTGGTAGTCCGTACTATAGCTCACGGAGGTCAGAATACCATTAGCTTTAGGTTTGTCATAGTTTATTACGCTCTGGGGTGTCTGATAGCCTCCATTCCTGGTATCAGTCTTGCATGAGCCAGAGAAACTGCCGGCAGAAAGGGAATGTTTCTGTGAGGAGATTACAGGTACGTTGTAGCCATTGTCAGAGGAGAAGTTATTTTCTCTGGTGACGTGACGCTCGATGATGGGGGTGGCATATTCGGGCTCCTGGCTGGTCAGGGGCAGAGCGTACTCGTGCCGGTTGGCTCTGTGCGGGCAGTGATAGTGGTTTTCAAACTCTGCACTCCCCCTTCTTCCCTCTTCTTCCATGTCCATGGGTCTGAAAGTAGATCCTTTCCGTGTTACTGTCCCAGTTCCAATCATGAGAGGCTGCTGATAATCTAAAAGGAAGTATGCACTGCTCAATGACACATACGCACACTATTTTATGTAGTAAGTGGCAGAAAATGATTTGCTTATTATATCAAACCCGTGATTATCAGGGACGTCAGGAAACATTGCCCCATCTCTGAATCCGTAATCCTTCTTCATTGCCCAGGTGCTGCAGAGCTTGGCAGAGCTGCTCTGCAGAGGAGCTTCAATCTGTCACCCCTTTCCCTCCCTCCCTGCCTGCCTTTCCCTGCCTACACACCCAAATGCATTAACATCCTTTCTGGAGAATACCCCAAAACTCTATTTAAAAAAAAAAAAGAGGGAAGACAACAAAATATTAGTAATAAGCCTGAGAGGGGGCTTCACATGAAGTTCCACAAAGGAAAAAAGTTCTCAAAACAAGTGTTCCACTTTTGCAGTAATTAAGATGCCTGGAGGATTCTTAATGAGCCCAAGTGCCGGCTCTATTTAAAAGGAATCTCGGTGGCTGACTGACAGGAAGGATAAAGTTAGGCGGAAAGGCAGCCAAGAGAGTCAAGGGAAGTGTGAGATGTGTGAAGTCAGCTTCCAACTGAAGTGTGTGCGCGAGGGGGACGAGCCATAAGGCGAGCAGCAGGAACAGTGCTGCTGGAGAACAGTTCACCTCATTGAGGAGGGGGCAGGAGCTGAATTGGAAATGGAGAACTGACCCCAGCAGGAGCACGAGATAAGATCCAAGGGATACAGCCTCACAAAGTGGATATTTGCAGCTCTAGCCAGAGAGGATGCCAGGCTGCTGTATTAGAAAGTGATCTAAACTAATGAGGTTTTCAAACATTCCAGAAAATTATCATGCTGCTATTCAGCATTCTAACTTTTTCCCTTTGGTGCTTGTGAAAATTGCTTACTGATATACATGGTGACCTGAACAGCTCCAGTAAATGACACTGATAAAATATTGTATTTTCACACAGGCGTGAAGAAGTTAGCTCAGATTCTGTTTTGGCATTGTAGTTCATCTGACACGAGCTTTAAATTCAATCCCATATGTCCTGTGAATCTTTCTGGCAGTTCCTGGCTACTTCCCAAACGTAGCATGTAGGGTGAAGGTGTTATGATATGTCATAAGTGATGCAGCTCTCACCAGCACTGCTGCTGCTACACTGCGGAATCTCACTTGCTCAGAAAAAAGTCTCTCCACTTGCTCTGGGGGCTGCCGTGAGGACGAGCAAATAGCAAGGAATTCGAAGGGGAAGAATTCATGTAGTACGGTAACCTATATGCAAGTTGCATGCCCCCCACAATTTAATTATGAAATGGCATTTGCTGCACGTTTCTTGGCTGTAGTCACAGCTTTTATTTTGTGTTTCTTATTTCTAGGAGGTGAAAACACAGAACTTTGGGAGCTGTCAGGCCAGGATGAGAGGTTCGAGTTCTCATACACTGCAGGAAGAGAGCATGGGCAGAGCAGAGGCCCCTGCACACAGCCAGGGTCGCTGGGTAACCGCAGAGATAAGGAACCTTTACTCGCTCCCTTTCCTTCATGAAATAAAACTGCTTTATATTGAAAAACTGCATATTTATATTGTAAGTTTCTGTAAAGCACTGAAGCCATCTCTGACAGACTTCTGAAGTGTATTTCTCTAACAAATGTATTGGATAAATTCTTAGGAATTTCTAAGAGTTGAAGCCTGGAAAGGGCAGATTAATTTTTCTGGAAGGTTGCTGATCACTGATCACATAAAATGGCTGCTCTGTCTGGCCTTTCCAGACAGAGAAAACCAGGCAGGGATAAGATGCACTAAGAGGATGACTTAAAAAAAAAACAAAAACAAAAAAAACCAAAACAAAACAAAAAAACACATCCCTTTGGAAAACAAGCAGTACTGATGCAGGGATTTGCTCTCTCCAGACAGTGACCTGAAGCCAAGATAACACAGGGGAGATGCATTGAAGTGTTTTTTTTTTTTTTTCCCTCATCTGTCACTTCAGGAGACCTCATCTCCAAAACAGTTCAGGCACCAGGAATACTGCACGCAGATCTCAGCATGACTTCCAGCTGGGCATGGAATCCAACCACAAAACAAATAAGCAATTTTTCTATTTGATCAGCAGCAAGGGATGTTATATTTTATTCCAGTGCCAGAGACATTTGAGTTTAAATAGAAATATAAAAATGTGTCAGCAATACCTTAGGTACATTCATAGAATTATAGAAGAATCACTGAATCCTTAAGGTTGGAAAAGACCTCTAAGACCATTCAGTCCAACTGTCCACCTATCACCAATATTGCCCAATAAACCATGTCCTTAAGTACTACTACATCTACCCTTTCCCTAAATACCTCCATGGACGGTGACTCCACCACTTCCCTGGGCAGCCTGAGTTCTTGCACTGCATCCCTTGTCTGAGTGCATTCCATGCTTACCTTCAATTGCAACTAGTTCGGAGTGAGGAAAAATCTTTCCTAATAACTCCAGGGAAAAAAAAAAAACCCAACATATAAAAAGCGAAGGTTCATCTGTTTTTGTCCCCCCAGTACATCTGGGATGAACACAGAGAAATCTGTCGTTGGGCCTCAGCTTTCACGAGCATTGGAGCTTCCACTATTGCTGACCTGTTCTTCCTCCTGCTAACTGCTTTCCTCACAGAATAAAATGAATGCATCAGAGTGGGAGCAATTGTTACCTGCCATGTCGCTTGTGACCAGATCTAGTTTTTGTGGTGTCTCCTTCTCATTAGTATAGCTAATGGTAAATTCAGTTGACTGATGTCTGGTGAAGGGCTGCTTGATCTGTTTCCAACAACCTGTGATAAAGAAATAAGAATAGAAGATGCCAGAAAGTTAAATGCTTAAAATTAGAATGCTTATCAGAACGTTAAATTTTTAGTTTACTGATTGCTGTCAATATACATAACTACTTACAAAGCAAGATTAAAACAGGCTGTGTAAAAACAAAAAACAAAAACAAAGAACCTCTGAGATTTCCAAGTAGAAACTAAGCTATAGAGAGGATTTTCTTCTTTGTCTTTCTTGGCAAGAATGGCGTAAGGTGTATCTTAAGACCACTGTAAAATATAAGCTTTAAATCAGCATCATATTTTGCCACCATTTATGTAGCAAAAATAATGCCTGAAATTTCCTTTTTTAAATTTTTCTTTCCGTAGCTGAGTATAGCTTCCATTTCCTTGATACCTGAACACCTGCACTTATTTGTTCTCTATGTGACAGAAGAGAGTCCAGTGTCAGTTTCTTGTCTGGCACCTGTAACGTGAGGTCTGTTGAAAGGTGGGTTCAAATCCCAGCTTGCTAAGTCCCAAACCTGGTTAGATTCAGAGTCATTAAGGATGGAAAAGACTACTAAGATCACGTAGTCCAACTGTCAGCCCACCCCCACCATGCCCACTTCGGACATGCTTCGGGGTCCCAATGTCTTCCAGGCAGCGAGGAGCCCAAAACTGAACACGCTACTCAAGATGCAGCCTCATCAACGCTGAGTACACAGGGACAACCACCTCCCTGCTCCTGCTGGGTGCGCTATTTCCGATACAAGCCAGGATGCCACTGGCCTACTTGTCCATCTGGGCACACTGCTGGCTCATGTTTAGCTGGCTGTCAACTAACAGCCCCAGGTCCTTTTCCCCTGTGCAGCCTCCCAGCCACTGTCCCAAGCCTGTAGCACTGCACAGGGTTTTTGTGCAGGACCCAGCACTTGGTCTTATAGAAGCTCATACAGTTGCCCTCGACCCATCGATCCCACCTGTCCAGATCCCTCTGTAGGGCCTTCCAAGTCTCCAGCAGATCAACACTTCTTCCGAACTTGGTGTCATATGCAGACTTGTTGAGGGTTCACAGTGTTTAGAAGCTTAATTTGTGAAGCACACACTACAAATGAACTGAGTGGATAAGAGGCTATCTCCAATTTCATGGGATTTGTCCTCATTAGCAAGTGAGAAAGGATTTTGATGTGACCTTGAAAAATGTTATTAGCAAATATGATGTAAAGTACAAATTAATTTTCTAATGAGGGTGAGCTGAAATGGGTAACAAAGTTCCTTTCCCTGATGCCAGCACCTGCTGAGGGATGAAATTTTGGAGCTGAGCTGTTGCAGGAGACGTGTGAATTACTTAGTGATTTCTTTTTAATGGAAATCTGAGTTCCAGAAGAATATTCCTCTGCAGAGTTAGCAAGCCAGGAAAAAGGTCCTGAGCTCCAATTTCCAGGCTGAGGGGAAACTGCTCTAGAAAGCATAATTAAGCTTAACAAGGTATGTTCTTGCACCAGGGTTTGCAAGCATCTTCTACAGCAGAGACCTCAAAACAATCCTCTATTCTGATTTTATGTGTGAAGTACAATTTGGTTTTGTTAGGCTTCATTAATATAGTCTCAATCAGGAGGGCAGCAAAATGGAAACACTGAAGCCATAAAAAATAGTTAGCACTTGCTGTCTTGGATAGTGGCAATCCCCTCTGCTGTGGGAAAAAAAGGAAAGTAGCAATTTTCTGCAAAATAGGTGTTTTGGAGAAGGGAAGGAAAGAAAAGGCACCTGGGAGCACTCTTACATGAACATTTATGAATTCTGTGTAATAGATCTTTTGCTAATTGCCTTTCTGTCATAGAAACCAAATTACTTTGCTTCTCTGGGCACTGTGCTGGGATGACACAAGTGGGACTATCATTTGCCATTTCCCTTGTATGAAATAGCGAATTTGAATGAGGAAACATGGCTGCTCTTTCATAAACATTTCACACATGGTGCATAAAATCCTTCCCATTGGCCCAGGTGACAGGACAAAGCCCACCATTCTCCACTAACCTGATTTCTGAGCATTGGATAATCCATAAGAAAGTCCTTTGGCTTCTTGCCTGTGATGAGAGGAAAACATTTATAAACTTCTGCACTCATAGCATTTCATCTTTTTCACTCCTTCACTTCAGCAGAGTCTGTGTGTTTAGCAGCTGAAAACAACTGTTCCCTTTTAGTTCCTGGAGGATGCATTTATCAGACTGTAAGGCACGCAAACCCGTATTTCCACACTCGTTTGTTTCCCCATCTGTGTGCATGTTCTGAGTGCCGCTGTGCAAATTCCTTCTGTCTGAAGGAATTCCTTCATGGATTTGATGTGTGCATGTCGTTATATGTCACTCTAGGTAATGTTTTGGGTCTGTTCTTCTGGATGTTTATGGATTTTACTGGAAATTCAGGACAGAGCCAAGTACTGCTCATGATGAAACAAGATCATTAGAGCTTTGCTTGTGCTTCTAAAACCCCGGATGCTGATAGATGCATTTTCCTGTTCTACATTCAAGGGCAAGCTCACAGGAATGGACACCTACTGGAACCCAAAGTTAGCAATGCTTCTTCCAATCCTCTGACTTGTGAAATAGAGTGGCTTAGTTTTATCTGCTTAACAATGTATGTGTGCAACTCCTTATAGATCAGCTGTGACTTTGGCCTGTGTCATTAACTGCCCTAAGTGGTGAGGAAGCAGAAAGACAATGGGAGGGAAATGAAATAAAATGCTTCAGACAGCTCAGATGTTTCCTTCCCTGAATTTTTGCTCAGCTTTAGTGTGCAAACTGTTCCATCTTCAGCTGCATTACATCTTCACATTTGTGGGTATGTGTAGGCTGAACAGAGCAGCTGGTTGCATTGGACTGTAAATTGGGGTGTGTAGTTCTGACCTCCTTCATCTTTGTTTTCCTCTGACTATGGGATGATTAAGAAAGACAATTTACATCAGCATGAGTTCTATTTGGAAGGAAGACTTAAAAAAAAATGATCTATTTCCAGTTTCCCGGTAAAGAGACTCTGGAAAGAGGGCACATATTTGGTTGTGCCAGCTAGGATGCCACAAATATCTCCCATGACAAAAGACAGTATCTTACTTTCGTAGGGCTGCACAGATACAAATTCCAGAGAACAGGAACAGACACAGCACTATGAGGACTGGGACAATTATAGCTGTAAGCTTTAAGCCTGTATAGAAAAATAAATGGATAAAAGTTAAAAAAGGCAAATTACTCTGAAGATGGATATATATTCCTACAGACAGTCTTGCAGGAGCGCTCCTTGTGGGAGAGCATGTGAATGTAAAACTACAGAACTGCAAAACTGCTCCTCAGCCATACGTAGCTGCCTGCCATGTACACAAATGGAAGACTGTTGGGAAATACATTGAACTGTTGGTCTCAAGGCTGACACTTGGCACAATATCTGTATGCATCCTTACACTGAGCAGTTTTCTTATTACATACTGGGTAACTTTTTATAAAAAGCCACTTACAGCAATGCTGTTTTCAGTTACTTTTAAAGCTGCTAAATGAAGCTGCAATTTTCCATGCTGAGTATCTGGCTCCTGCTGATCTGGCTGAAACATTTCAGTCAAAATAATTCAAAGATTTCCAAGATTTGAGCTAGGGAAAAATGTTTTGCCTGTGTTAAAAATGATCTAGAACAGGGATTTGGAAATTAGCCATGAGGTGGCTTTTGTGTCAGGAGTGTGCATTTCACTATTCCTGCAGACACTTTGAGAGTAAGGTAGTGCGCATGTCCATGGGATGTTTACAATTTAGCAGATTAAATTTCAAAATATTTCATTTTCAGTGAAAATGGATACAATTTACCTATACCACTGCACAGATGAACTGAGTTTGCTCCTGGCAAGAGCAATGCAGTTTCAGAAGACTTTTTTTTCTCTTTTTTTAAACAATGAACACTTCTTACAACCTCTTTGTTCACAGACACAATTCTACAACTGTCAGCTACCCAACAGGTAGTAGTGTTTGGTGTGGTGGGGCCATAATTCCTGCCTGGCTATGGATCCACCAGTCAGCCGATATATACAACAAATTTTATTTGTTTGCTTTTTTAAGATCTAAGATGTTGCCTCCACTTAAAGGATGAAGATTGCAAATTAAGGCACTGAGGGAGAAGTATGAGAATTAAGGTTGTCTGAACCCCCGTGAATAGAAGCATTATGAAAAAAATGTTTAATTACACAATCGTGCACTACAGTATGTTGCTTAGCACTGGGGATCTGCTCTGAGAGGAGTCGTGATTGCTTAGAGAGAAGCTAACCTTTTTGTGAGACCACCATTCCACGTGTTACAAAAGTTAGAAAATAGAGGGAGAGGGTAAGGAAGACAAGAGCTCCTCCATAAATGCTACCGATGCTCAGGATGGTGCATTGAGGCTACGAAGCACAGCAAATAACCAATATGTCAGGGAAGAGAAAGCCTGGTGTTATACACATCAAGAAAAATTAAGGCTTTCAATTTATTTCTGTGCCTCAAGACAAAAAGAAGCCAAGATCCTCCCTCCTCTCTCTGTAGCTAACCTTTAAAAATGTCTGAAGGGAAAACAAAAGTTTTGACTTGTGAGAAAGTTTAAAGTTTACTCAGGCTGGGGTGAAGACATGATGTATCATAGAAAAAATTTAGTGATGGGCAGTGTTACCTAAATTGGTTTCTTCTGATGGGATGGGCTCTGTAACAGTTCTGTCTTCTTTTCCAAGAGAGGTTTCTGTGCTCTGGCTTGTTTTTTGCCACATTGAATGTGTAAATGAACTATTCACTGCAAAAGAGAGCAGGGAATGAGTTATTCTGTGGTAACACAGCACTCTTTTGGAGCACTGTGCTTTGGAAGCACTGCTTACTCCATACCTTGCATTATTCGACAACCGATCAGCTCAAGCTTCAGTGCTATCCGTTGGTTCCAAGTCTGAGGAATAATTCGCACATAACGGGCCACTATCGGGGGGATGAAGTTGTTACGTACGATGTCACCAGAGTCAGAGTTGCCTTGGAATACCTGCAACAAAACGTAAGCATGTTACTTGCCGTGTTTCAAAAATCTGCTTCTCAAAAATGCTCCTGTCTTCCAACTTCAAATATTTTTACTATCCTAAATCTAATGTACAGACCATCTGGGACATAGCCACAAGATTTTTGGAAAGGGGAGCTCTGAAAAGAAACAGTCTTTTTCATCCTGGTAGACGATCACCTTTCACTGTTAGCTTAGAGAAGAAAGATTATCATTCTGTTAATGTATGCTGATATAATGCAACATTTTTGCCTTAATAGCACTGCAGGGCCCTTACTTGTGCAACAGGGAATACAAGTATAGAAAGAAAAATAACCCAACCAAAGCACTTATTTATTTATTTAAAGTGAAATATTTCCAAGCATTTAAGTGAGTTCGTCAGCTTTCTGTACCAAGATCAAAAAATGACCATTAACCCTGTAGCTGTATCTTCTTCATTCTGTACTTATTTCCTGAGATTGGTTCAGCCTGTGTACAGATCAAGTAACCCTTGCAATATTAGTTCTTGGAGATGCTTCAGGATGGCCTAGGAGAATGTATGAGCCCAATCAGATAGGGAAGTGAGCTCAGCATATCTGAGATAAGACACCAGGCCACACAGGGTTCAGGCCGGACAGGTTTTGTCATGTTTGTTGGTTGAAACAGACTATATCTAATAATACTTTCATAGGATTACTTTTAAATAGCAAATAACTGTGGAAAACTGCAAACCAGAAGATTTTAAGAGTCTAGCCTTCCCAAAATTCACCCATTATGAGGTTGTTTTTTTACTTTTTGGGCCAACATCCCCTATGTCCAGCATTTAGCATTTAAAAAATTTTAAAGCAATTAACATTGTGCAGTGAAATTTCTTTCTGTACAAGCTCAGGAAATCACAGATATAGCAGGAAATGTCTTTGCAAGTCCGACAAGTTTCTAAAACCATAGTCAAGACTGAGCACCAGGTAGTGTTACCAAGCTCCCTCGTGGAGGATTTGTGAAGATGATCTGGCTATGAACACTGTGGGAGCAGAAAGGCTTTTGTATTTTTGTTTCGAAGGAAACAAGATTTTTTTCCCAGGAAAATGTTAGCACATGAACTTCTGCAGCACGCCCTTTGCCTGCAGGAGCTGGCTGCACTGCTTTTATCAGATCATTGTTCAATTCTTTCATAGAAAGAATTTCGGTGACAGCTGTTGTGCAGAGAGTTGTGTGGTTTCTTTTGTTTATTTAAGAGCATTTACTTTAAGTGCAGGTACATTGATTCCCAACTGATTTAGGCTGTCAGAAGAGTCATGCCATTGTGGGGTTGGAAGTGGTGCAGTCCCTAGAACACTGTCCAAAGAGGAGCTCAGTCTGCAAGCATATAGATAAGTAGCACCGATATTTCACTGAGCTAAATACTTTTCCAAACAGCCTCTTGTACAGCTTAATCACCCTTTTTAATACAAATAGTATACACACATGCACAAGCTTCTGTATGTGTATCTCACAACTTTAGAAAGCCCTGGATAGCTCCCTTGTTCCAACAAGCTCGCTATCTACTCCACAGCTGTAAATTACGCTGGTAAAGATGGCCCAAGTGTGGGCAAGTCTGGACAAGTCTGGAGCTCCTAATCTTTCATGTCAGTGAAAGTCTGTCCTTCAATGTCAAGGCAGCACATAGATTTTTTTGTATGTGCTCTACTACCACTCCCACTTTCTCTTACCTTTTCTTCATTGCTTAGAATTCCTCTGTAAGTTCTCCATTTCGAGTTGTTATTTCTGTAGTTCAATATAAATGTCTTTACATAGAAATTAAAATTCTGCATAGTGGATCCGGAACCTGTGGTTTTGATACCTTTGAATGAAATGCAGAATATATTTTCATGTTAGGTTTCTTTTTCAACGCAAGATTTTCAAATGCAAACACAGAAGTACAAGCAATTCAGAGACCTTTGTGTTCAGAGCCTTAATTTATTTTTCAAAGTCTGTTTGGAATTCAAGAGCGGCCACAGAGTTTAAAGGTTGTGTCAAGAGCAGAAATCAGCATTAAGCTGTGAATTTCAAGCAGCGGAGCTTTATGCAGAGCCCAAGAACCCCAAGAACCCCAACTCCAGAAGTTGTAATTGCTTTTTAAAATTATGGTCCATGTCTGCAGTCTGAAAATATATGAAAATAACATTTCTCAATACAGAATATTTACTTACATTCAACAAAAGAAAGATTTAATTAGTACATTATTAAATTTTCAACCGTGTTTAGTTTCTTTCTCCAGTGGAAAACCCAGCTGTTAATAATCAGAGCGATCTACCTGTTATTCTCTTCTTCTCTCCCAAGTCTATCTCCAACCATTCACGACTACTGCTGTGGTTAGAGGCCCAAGCCAGTCCCAGGACTTGAAGCCACGCTTTGTCAGGAGACCACTGGAATAGCTGTCCAAATTCATTGGTCTCCTCCCAGTAGGAAGATGCAGTGATCTGGCTCTTGGAGAGGAATCCCTCTTCCAGACTGAGAGATTTATTGCAGCCTAGGAGTCCCAACACAGACAGGCATAAGCAGTTATTCTGCATTTTCACAGTCTATTTTCATATTAGGCTCACAACATATGAAGACCACTCACAACAGCCAAGCCAGACATTGCCTAATCTGGTGCTAACTTGATGCTATCCATTAGTGTTTGCCACTCAGTTTTTGGTGGTTAGTCCAGGACCAGAATGCTGCAGTCCCTCTCGTTTACCAACTGGCTCCTAGATACATACCTTCTGACTACTGAATCTCTTATTTTTTCTTTGTCATTTTGGTTTTTAATCTCTGCAGTTTTGTTTTGTTTATGTGAAGACTTCTTATATTTTATTTTTTTCCTTCTGAATCATAATATTTATATTTAGAGTTTGGCATTAACTAATTTTGCTGTGCAACATTTCTAAAATGAAGGCACTGTACTGAAAGGAACGCTTTACTGTAAATATTTCGTGTTTTTCATCTGCAATTAGGGCTAGGAAAGTTCCTCATTAATGAAGCTCCTTGATGCTGCTGCCAAGAGGTGATATTATGAAGGTAATAGCTGCAGGTAAGCATTACAAAATCCACCAGAGAACCCACAAAATTTCTGCACATCAATATTTTTCAGAGAGAACAGGCCAGTGCAATATGGTTTCAATGAGTTAAAAATAATTTCCTGACAATTACAAAGGCCTATACATGTTCTGCAGTTTTCACTGGAATGGTAAATGATTTTATCTAAGATGACTGAAATATAATTCAAATGAATGAGCACGAACTTTTCCCCCTGCTTTTCTGTGTTTTATGTAAATTAACACCTCGACAGATTAAAGACATTTTGCAACTTTGAAAGTCATAAACAAAAGCTAGTTCTGTATAAGTTCAATGTAAATATACTTCCATCCCTCTGTATGCTTTAGTTCTTGTATAATGAAGATGGAACTTATAAGTGTCTGATGAAAAACTGCTTTCATTTTCTGCCACCTAAAGTACATAAAAATGGAATTCTCTGATTGCCATTTTTCATATGCTAGCATCAGAGACATAACATCAGAATGCTATTCCTGTTTCTCATCTATGTGCAGATGACCTATTCCTATTCTCTTTTTTTTTCCAGCTCACTTCACTTCCCTTCTATTTTTTATTCAACCTGCCAATTTAGAATAAAAATCATTGTCCTAAAACATCCTTTCTAGACACAGCCTAACATTCTTCTGATTACTTTTCAAAACTTTTGAGGAAATACTTAAATAAAAGGGTAAAATAAGGCCATTATTCTTACCATTTGAAGTAAACATAAACCGCTTATCTGACAGCGAACCACTGTAAGAAAAAAAAAATTAATTCAGCCTTTGAGGAAGCAGCTATAGGAATGCTGAGAAGTGGGTGGCTTTGGTGCAGTACAGAATAACTTTTTATCCAGCAAAGTATCTCTGGCCAGGTAACTGTTTGCTATGCTCTTGACTATCTACTCCCTCAGAGCACTCTCATGCATCCCGTGCTGTGGCAGAATCCAGCACAGTTCTAGCAGCTTTCAGCATTTGCTCTGCTCTGCTCTGCTCTAGGATGGTTGCCCATCTCCCCACCCTGTTACTCTTTCTGTATGCTTCTGCTTCACTCCCCTGCACAGGATCTTAAACACCACTGCAAAATCTTCCCCTTCCTGCTCCTCAGAGCAGCAAAATCAAAGCACGCCAAAGAAGCCAGGAAAACACCGCTCCAGCACAAGGCTGGATTCTTTTCTCACATTAGTTTAAATTAGAGGAACTTTACTGAAATCAATGAATTTCTATTGGGATAAGTTCACAATGGTGTAAATTCGTGTTGGTGTAAGTCCACACTGGTGTAACAAAATCACGTTAGGACCAGTGAAAGAGTTACGCCTGACTATGAGTAATGCACATTAGCTCCGGCCATTCCCTTTGGCTAAACGTGCCTCAGCCAGGCAAAGAAAACTGCCCATTGCTTTAATCTGGCTCAGATTAACCAGATTACATTCAGATTAACAGTCTGGTTCTGTTATAACCACATTCAACAGCTCTTCTTAGGAGTTGTTCTTTTTGCTCTGTTAACACATCCGTGGTTTCCCTTTCCTCCTTCCCTGTACCATGGGCTACTTTACATCTGGAGAAAAGCCATTTCTCGGGCCACCCTCCACAGCCCTGCACAACACAGAACATCGCCCAATGACTATAGCATGGAAAACCGTGCTCTCCTCAGCTTCCCCATGGAGCCACTTTCTCTTCTGATTCTCACTGAGATCCCAAAATGATTCCTTCAGTTGTCTGCACAACAAAAACAAAAGCTTGGGTTTCAACATGAAATTCGGATTTCCTGAAAATCTGGCCCTTTCTGTGCTGCTCTGTGTGGCCTCACACATCAGGTGCCCCTCTGAAAGCTCTTTGGAGCACTCCAGCATCGAGCCAGCTCCATCAGACTGCCCTTTGCTGCCAGCCAGGAACATTTCAGGTTGCCCAGAGAGGTGGTGGGTGTCCCGTCCCTGGAGGCATTCAAGGCCAGGCTGGCTAAGGTTCTGAGCAACCTGATCTAGCTGTAGGTGCCCCTGTTCATTGCAGTGTAGCTGGACTAGATGATGTTTTAGGGTCCCTTCCAACTCAGATAATTCTATGATTTCCTCAGAGGTTACCTATAGAGTCTAACAGCCTACAGCCTGACAGTGGTGCACACAGCAGTATGGTTTTTAAGAGCTGCAAATCAGGAAGTGGAAATTGGTCTGGTGTCAAGGTCAATAAGTACACTGCTTCTTGTTGTCACTGAGGGAAAGTTAATGCCAGCAGGCAAATTAGGCCCTTTGGGGTGGGGGAGAGCACTGGGAGGGAGCAGATCTATTTGGGCACGTAGGCGGTGGAGTCGCTGGGATGAGAAACTCAACCCCTCCCTCCCACATCCTCCCCTAGGCGATCCTCACGGGCCATCAGATGTGCTCTGCTTGCTTCCAGCCAGCTTGGAACAGCAGCCAAAACCATTTTTGCTTTCTTAGGGAACACAAAACAATCCAGTTTAAGTGAAGAAAAGAAAAACTGACTGATCAGTAAAACCTACCCAAAACAGAAATCACAGCGCTTCTCAAATATGTGTTTATGTGATATCCCTCTGTAATAAAAACCTGTGCTCCCTCTGAAACTACAGGACTGCAATTTAAGCAACCAAAGGGAGGGGGCTCGCACTCCTAAGACCTATATAGCTATAAAAATGGGCTGAAATACTACTGCTATAATTCTGCAAGTCACTGAAGAAGACAAACTAATTCAGTAAGTGGCAATTCATCAGTTTCATAATGTGACAGGTGGCATTTGTCATACAAATTTCACTTTGTCCTTTAAGGGATGGCATCATCCCATGCTCTTTGTTTTCCTGCCTACCCAGCAGCATCACTGGCAGGACTGCATGGTAGACCCGTGCTGGTGCCTCTGAGAAAAAAAAATGCTGCTTCACATTATAAACTTATGTAAACCTCAAATCCTTTTTTTCCAGTGTCTGTCCCAAGGAAGCTTTTTATAGGCAGCACAGGTTAACCCAAATCTCATATTCATAGTTCACAGGCATGCGAGCTCTTCCATTTTCACAGGCAAATGACTTCACGTGTGCGGATGTACAGTTACAGGCCTCCACAGGCAGCTCACATTACAAAGTTAAACCCCATATATTTGTCCTCGGGTAGCAGAAATGCCCAATAAATCCTGCCACTTGATATTCATTATATCATTTGTGGGTTCAGGTCTGCACACGGGGCGTGAGAGCTGGAAATCTCATAGATAACAGAGCATAACAAGCTTGTTGAAAAATGGAATCAGGGAGGCCAAGGTCAGGTCTTAAGGGCTGGCAAGTGAACGATTCATAGCTCTGCTGGTACTTTATAACACAGATATTTAACAGCTCAGTGCACACAAGCAGCAGCTCTGATGAGGTCGGTTTCAGCTCAAGTCACTAAATAATTTTAATCTTTAATACTGAAATCTACTATAAATGAGATTTTTAAAAACTCGATCAGGCTTTCATTTAAGGGAGGACAAAAAGCTGGTACAACACTGCTATCTAAGCACTAGTTTTTCCTTGCTGGTGAGGGCAAGGAAAAAACATACAAAGGAATGTATTGCAGTGTGGAGGTGTCCCAAGAACAGCGAAGCTGGGCAGCTTTGGGAATACACATTATAAAAACTTTTTTAAAGCGTGATGTGCACCAGTTTATCTTCATAGTAAATAGACCATCTGCTTCCAGGAACACATTTCCATGTTTTGAAATAAAATAATCTCTCTGCATCCTCCAGTTTACCTCCCCTGGAACAAAGGGATCACAGCAGTGATTCACCTGCTCCTGGGACTGTCCCAGCCACCAGGGGCAGCAGAAGCATCCCAGGGATTGCTGTTCTCACCCTCCTACGTTTCTACCAATCACACATCTCACTTGTTGACATCTGACAGGCTAGGAGCCCGTGTATTTTGTATCTCTGTCTGAACTGCAGAAAGCATCCCTTTGGGAGAGCATTGTCCTCGAGGAGTGCCTCTGTCTGGCCCAGCACGCAGGAGGTGACTGCACTTCACACTGGGGAGTCCCTCCAAGCTGGGAGGCCTGTTTCAGCACAGGAGTACACATCTCGGCTCTTGCTTGGGTCAGTGGGAGTTCTGTCACTCAGTGTAATAGAAGTTTTCACCTCTGTGGGTACTTTCATCACTCACGTGCAGTGGATAACTCATTTTGAGAAGCAACAATAAAAGAACACTTGGCAGTAAAGTTCATGGGTTAATTATGCAAACAGTGTTTTCCCCCAGCACATCTACATTTGCTGTCTTCTACGCCTCATTCGTTGCTCACTAACTTCTGTACTGTGAAAAAATACAAGTGGGAATCCCAGCTGTCTTACATTATAACATTTTATGTGCTACTGTCTGAGTTACTTCTGGGATTCTCAAGGATCACACGGATACAAATGTATGTAAACGGTTCTTACAACCTCTGTAGTTAAGGCACAACATATTTAATTTCTTAGGTTTTCATAATGCTGGCATGTGTGATAGAAATAATTTGTATTGCTTGCATTATGGAAAGGCTCAGGGCTGAGCTGAGCCCTCAGTCCTGCTTTCCTTGAGACAAGATCATATCATTTTTCTTTATATTTTAGCTGTGAAGCAACATGCTTAAGAGAAATAGAAAACGTTTAGGCTTTAGAGGCCTTCTGCTAGTGGTCTGCATGCTACTCGCTTTGTATTCAGCTACACACAGCGCCATTATGCAAACACTTTTCACCTGTACCTAAGGTTAAGCACAGCAACAGACTGGGTGAATGCCTGTGTCTTCTGTTGGGTTCACAATGTGCATGTGGCCAGGGTCACTGGGAACAAGGCTTAAAAATTAAACATTTGATTACATAATTTGCTTATCACCTGCAGGAGTGAGATGCATATACAGATAGCTTTAAATTAGCTTTGATTTTGGTACCAGCATGTTTCATAGTGATTCCATAATTGGTCTGCTTGTTCTGCTTCACCGAGAGAAGGGAGAAGCCAAATGTTTACAGAATGGGTGATATGGTACTGTAGGTTTTTTTTGTTGTTGTTTTGTTTTTTACAGATGAAACCACGATTGTTAAATTGTTGGGAGGATGTGGAGCAAACATGGGGGAAGGAAACAGGAAAAAAATCAAAAGTCATATTCCCTTGGCTCTTGTAGTCCATGGGACTGAGGAGATTTTCCTTCCCATAAGAAAAAATGCTTCTTGCAAAACCCAGATAACATTTAAAAATTCAAAATATGAACCAACAGAAATGACAGAGGCAGTTGCTGGAAGGGCTTACTGCACTGGATAGAGATTAGAGGATTTATTTCTACTTCAACAACAGCACAATTAAAAGTCAGAAGATAAGTGGTAAATATAACACCCTTGCTATAAATATTCTAAAAGAGAAAAATTCTGAACATGTCAAAAGCACAATGTTTAAGAAGGTATTCACTAAATCCCCTGTGGCTCAGCGGCACTTTTTATTTATTAGTTATTCCTAGGATTTTTTTTCCACTTTAACATGAATTTAGCATGATTTATTAGTATCTCTATTAAAGATGTTTGTTGCAGAACATCATACCTTCACGTATCTGCTAAACAATTAATTTGCAAATGTATTTTAGAAGGAAAAGAAGAAGAAAAGAGAGAGAAGATACAGCCCTAAACTGTATAAAGCCACATAAACTTGGAACATTTTCCTACAACCTCTGCCAACAGCATGTTAATAAAGCCATAGAGACAAACCCGCAAAGCCTCAAAACCAGCAGCTGACATCTCCTGCTCCAAAAAGCACTGTTGCGGTGTCTCACCTCCCTTTGATGACCTGGCCAGTGTACTGGGCTCTGGGACTGCTCCCAGAGCCAGCGGTGGGTAAGTTCCCTCCCAGCTCCCTGTGCCCCAGTGGTACTCACTCATGTGAGGAGATACCATTGGCGACGACACCTTCATAGCGGCTGATGCCCTTTTGCTGGGTGACACTGATCTGACCTCCCAGTTCATCTGCAATGACACCCGCATGGATCGCCGACTTGCACAGCAGCGAGGTCTGAAAGACAGAAGCCAACAAAACCCCAAACTGAGAGGGCAAATCTGACACAGTGGTAGTGCTCTCACTTCCAAGCCACCGCTATGGAAACGTTAGAGCACATAAAGTCCTGCAAAGGCATGAGAGCAATAGGGAGAGATTGAAAGAAAGAATAGTAATCTTTGAAAAGAATACATGCTTCCAAAAGTCAAGCTTTTCTCAAAAGAAGAAGGTAACCATCTGGTTCCAGGAAAATGCGGTGAAGTTTTGACCTGATAAATACTTGGCCCACCTCAGGAAAACAAAGTCAAAGGCAAAGCGACCACTCTTCTTTGCAAAGAGAAAACAATAATGGCTTTGTGGACCTACCTCAAGCCAGATCTACCTGTTACCACATAGTGCCTTAGGATTTGAGGCATGGCATGCATTGGGAAATGGGGCTGTGTGTTATTCAGATGGGGCCACTTTGGGCACCTCCAGCACCTGGCAAGCAGGGCTGTCTGCCTGTCCCTTCCAGAGAGGGCTGGGTGTGCTGGGATACAGGGGTAGTAGGGCTCCAGGGAGCCCCGGAGGTCTTTCCCAGCAGAAAAGCTGAATCCATGTTAATGGCGAGGAAAGATTTCCTTCAAAAACTCCTCTGCCTAGATAACATCTACATGAGGTCATGTCATGTGCTGCTTTTCTTTCCCAATCACCCTGGACAGCAGGAATAACTCCAGCTAATTAGAATGCAATGTGGCACTTCTTTGTTTTTTCAGCTTTGCCATTCTCCTGGATGGGGTGGTGTGCTTGAGTAACTGGATGAACAGGTTAAGCGTGGACTTTCTGGAGACACAGCAACTGCTTTATTTGTGATACAGTGGGGTTTTACTTCAGTGGTAGGATTAATCTTAACTCCACTCCGACAGATGTCAAGATTTCAGAGGCGTGGAGGGAGGTGAGACCAAGGTGAGGGACACAGGAAAGGCAGAGCAATGAGTGATAGGAACCACAGATAAATGTAACCACTCAGGCAGCTTTGTTTTAAAGAGTGCTCAGTTAATAAAAACTGATCCAAGAGGCTTTTAGTTATCAGTGAGATGTGATTGGACAGTGTATAATGTTAATTTCATCTCAGAGCATGTTCCTGCGATACTGAAGTCAGAATCTTAAAGAAAACCCGCAAGTAATGGAAATGTATTTTATTCCCATGAGAGATAACATTAGAAAAGAAATGCACATGGATTTTAAACAAGTATAAGATGAATTCATTGGAATATTTAGGACACTGAAGAGCACTGCCTCAAGAAGGAAAAACTCTATGCGTCCAAAAGGCCAGGAACCTGGAGTTAGTAGGTTTATTTGACAATCAGTGGACTTTGTTCTCACGCTATTGATTAGTCTGTTTGAAAAGTATTTCAGTACCTGCTTGGTGTACACTGATAACATACTAATAGACTGACAGTAAAATGTAACACAGCTGAGAAGGACTACTGAAAAAAGCCAAATGGCAAATACTGAAACCAAGTTGTGCTATGCAACAGAAGCAATTGATTGCCTTTTCTGTTTTTATAAATTTCCTCTCTTCATTTTGGGTACTTACATCTCTGTATCCTTCTTCTATATTCCCAGAAATGTCACCTGCTATGTCTCTGCAGCCAGCAGGACAGTATCTGCTGTAGTAAAAGAATAAGGCTTGTTTAAAACCTGGACTGGCATGATGATACACAGAAACAAACCTGTGCAAAAGAAATGCTCTCAGACCCATAGATACTTCAGCAGTACGTTCTAGCTGATTGTTCATTAGTTATTACAAAAGGTAAATAGAAGTGCCCTTGAGTGGACTGCGCATAGCAGCACACAAAGAACTACAACGGCAGTTCTTCAAGTGCGTTTTGTTCAATCCTGTTGTTCTAGAAATGTTATTACTCAAGCTTTCAGCCCAGATAAGAAGTCTGCATACACATCCAGGCAAGTAACCAGCAAAGTACAATTAATTACCATTTCAAATCCTATCAAGGAGCCCAGAAATTATAGCTTGTCCTCAGATGATCTTTTATCAGCTGAGGCATGATCTGCTCTCAGGAGATGCCGTGGTATTCAAGGCTACTTTGAATTTCAAAGTGGAAGTTCTTTTTACATATACCATATGCATGCATTCCCAAATGAGGATTGCTGAGAGCTCTGTAACAATATTCTCTTGTTTTCCTGGCTGCAGATTTCCATTCTGCACTACTGCTTCACAGAATGAGGCCTGACACTACTGCAGTATTTTAGTTTTAAAAAAATCACTTTTCCAGAAAACTAAGACTGAACAAGTCTTACGTGACATTTTACAGCAATTGGACCACGTGACACAGAAAAGTAATCAACAAGTGAAGAGAGATATAGACCTTCATTACCTGTATTCAGTCTTTGTGTAGTGGTTTGCTCGTTCCAGACATGTGATTAGATCTGCAGAAAGTTTACAAATGTCAATCCAAGTTGCAAGGTGTAGAAATATAGAAAAATGTTTGTCTAAACATGAAATTGCATTTGAAGACTTCTCTGTATAATACTTGGAGATAAAACAACAGCTATGGTTTTCCCTCATTCTTTTCATCCCTCACTTCTACTCCTATTTTACATACCTTCAACAAAGATGCATAGGAACCACCTCCCCCAGAATATTAAATGTAGATTTTGTTTCTTCACCTCTCCGATCTCTTCATCCTATCACTGTGCGGTAAAAGCCCTGAATACGGAGGGTTCTCATTTTCTGTTTCACCAGGCCTGTTCTGCAAATTATCTAAGTAAGATTTCAGCAGCTGTTATATCTGCTTAATGTTACAGTTGCTCCTTGCACACATGTTACCAAAAAGATGATATTTCATGCTAATAAGATACCTGAAAATATTTAGGACCAAACGTATGAGCCAAAGTCTGTGCATAGAGAAGATAATGAAATAGAGAGGACTATGCTGCTAATCTTTTAGAAACAGTGCTTTACCTGGATGATCACTGCTGGCATAAGACAACAGAAAGCCTCGTCCTGACACATGGGATCCACTCTCAAAGTGGATAGTTGCTTCGTTGCTGTCCAGAATGATTTCTTTGGGGACGGGCATCATATTACCACAGTAGGGCCCTACAGACGGAATGAAAATTTCAGAGTTTAGGTGAGATAGTTAGGCCAGAATATTCTTGTGATAAACAAGGAATTTCATAACTCCTTCAGTACCAATCCAAATGTTGAAAAAAGGGTTTTAGCTTCAGTCCTTTATGGGTACGAGCTCCAAAGTTACCTTGACAAAGAATGGCAAGAATCCAATTGTCCCTTCATGGCATAAATTCTAGCATTAACATCTCTCATCGCATAAACCTCAAGAAAATGATTAATACTCTTCCACCTTTGTAGTACAGTGCTCTTAAATACAGCAGTAACTCAGGAGAGAAAAGAACGGAATGAACATTGAAAGGCAATCCAAGGGATCTACACAGGGTCTGGTAGGTAAACTAGCCCAATGCCTCAGCATAGCAGCTCTTCTGAAAAGCTTAGGATCACAAACTGCACACCTGGTCTTGAAGGATGTGTGTGCAGTGTGTGAAGTTCATGAGGAAGAACTGCTTTACTTGAAAAATTTCTACATTAATTTGCCTTTTAAAAACATCACTAGTCCATTGAAATATATAGTTTAAATTTCCTGAGTTTAAGACAAAGTAAAGAGGGACAGGAAGGGGGCAGGAAAAGGAGACACGACTCTTGTGCCTACGTCGAATTAGGTAATAGTTTTATAACTAGCAACTGCAGTATCTCAGAGCACTCCTCAGGACACTCCTTTCTTGTCCCAGCAGGCGTGTCTGGGACTCTCACAATTACTTTTGCTTCTTCAGAAGTCACTTCCTGAGGGGAGCTTTCTTCTGAAATTGCCATAGTCTCGCCTTCCATCACCACACCTGGGTGCAAACACTCGTCTCTTGCTGCTCACAAGCACAGAGGACACAGGAAATCAAAAGCAGTTTGGATACACTTTGAATTTAAGGGGATGCTTACAATATAAACTGCCAGTAAGAGGTTTTGTAAAATGGCAAATACTTTTCTCCTTAGAAACCCTCAGACCATCTATTCTGTTGAGAAGTATAATAGCTTTTGTATACTAAAGGAAGACCTCGGGATGGAAAGTGATCCCTTTGATTTTTTCCAGGACAATCTCATTTTCTTGGTGGTGGATACTTTCCTACCTTGGAACTGAGATTACAAGAAATTACAATCAAAGTACAGCACAAATTTGATGAGTCTTCTGAACAGGTGCCTCTTCATCTTGTTTGATACTCCTGGGGGGGTCTTTCCCAAATACTTAATCAGCCTTATAGCAGCTAGGAGATCATCCGGTAGAGTAGCCCAGTCAGAGGCAATGACAGCCAGCTGTCAGCAGAAGGGGACAAATTAAAGGACAGATTCTGTCTTTTGGCTTGTAAAATTATAAGGCAAAGCCAGGCAGGCAGAAAAACAAGTGACAATTGTGACATTTCCCTCGAGTACTCCTGTGTTGAAAATGACTCATGACTTAGTCAGAGAAAACAATATCTATAAAAAGGGTTAAACAAATCGCTTAGGAAATGAACTTATCAAAAAGACAGCATTTGACACTGTGTCACACCAGACAACTGCACAAGTGGTTTACTGGAGAGTCTTTTGTGTCAGAATGCAGTGGGAGAACTGCTAACTTAGAACTTTATTTTTCTTCCAAAGTAGTGGAAGAGAGACAGAGAGAAAGGGGAGAAGACAGGAAGGTGTTGTGCTTCTTCAAAACGAAACACCTGAGAAAGCATTAGTCCTTTTCTTCTCTCACGGACTGACTGCATATTTTCCCACCAATGCTCTTTCGCTTTTTCCCTGGCAGGGATTAACAATGACATATCTACTCTGTAGGTATCATTTTGATTGCTGACTCACTCAACCACACACCGGCTGGGTCAGCGTTAGCTGTCTCCTCCAGTAGCAAGTCTACATGTGTTCCAGGTAATTATACAAACAAATCACATGACATAAGTAAAAATGATAAAATAAGAAAGTCTAGACTCATAGAGTTGTATAATATGAAAACCAATAATTCAGAAACAATCAGCTTAAGAAATCAGCATGCAATGCCTGAAGACAAGTTTATACTGTTAAGTAATAAATCCAGTAAGGGTTACAAATCTATGGTTATCTCCTAGTTCTGTCAAGGGTAGTTCTGGTGTACCCAGAGACCAGTGTGGTAGCTCAAAACTAAGGGGATTTAGGACTAATTACATAAAGGATATAAAAGCAAGAAACAGTAACCACTGAATAAATTAATACTTTCCAAAAGTTTATCAATTACCTATTTATGTAGACTTTTTTTTTTTTTAAAAGAGGCAGACATTAATACCAGAAAACATTCATTTGTTCTCTCATTGCAAACAGATGAAGCCTTGCAAAATATTTCAACACAATTCTTCCCAGTAATTCAGGTAATATCAGCAGTACACAGCCAGGTTGTCAAACTTCCACGAGATCTAGTAAAGCTTGATTGCATGCCATGAAATACAGAAATTAGCACTGAGAACTACGGTTTAGAAAAGGTAAAAGCACCACCTCACATACCTACTGCTGTTCTTCTAGATACTGTTTTGGCTTTACTACGTGAAAGAACTACAAACATGCAGCCAGTTTTTTGAAAAAGCATCATTCCTTTCCCCTCAGTGTTTAATAGTGACCAACGCAAGCACATTTAATTTACTCAATAACATGGTTTTCTGTTTAGCAGACAATCTCTCCATTTTGCCTAATTTTTGCAGTGACCTTTCGACCTCTGATTCTCATTTTCCCCACAACCAATTCATTTTACACCAACAGCCTTTCAAGAAATTCCCCATGTGAAAACTGATAATTCTTACTAAGTAAAACTTTCTGAAGGTCAAGACAGTTCTTTAGGCTCAGTTTTGACTGATCAGAGAATTTTATGCTTTCACTTCTTATTTCCTTCAGAAAAGTAATGAGACTGCTTTTAACCACATGTACTCTTTCCTGTGCACTTCCAGCACAGCAGCTCTCCATTTGTTTTAATACTGTAAAGCCAGAGAAATCATACTTTCCCAGACTTGTGACATTTTAGTTCACTATGTGCCTGAATGAGATGCACCTTCTCTACACACAGTAGCACCCAGCGTATTTGCTCTCCACTGACATACCTAGTGTCCCTTTGAATATACATATTGGGAGATTTTATAGACATTACTAGATTAAAACCCATCAGCACCTGTAGCAATTCTACTTAAACTGAAAACTATATTTCCTAGGCAGTATTTGCCACTTGCAATTGAGGTGACAAGATCATATATCAAAAATACGACTTTATCATCAACTTGTAAGACTCAAACATCCTCCCTCTTTTCCCTGTCTATTCCACATAGGGTCTGTTGACAGGCTGTCTACATGAGTACTGAACAACCTCACTGGAGAAGAGGGATGAAGGAGAAAGCTTTGGATTGTGCCTGGTTTAAAAGGGAGGAACTCATTTAAAGGCCTTGTTAACTTTTATTGCAGCATTTGGACTTGACTCTGGATAAGCATTTAATTTCTAAACTTGGGACTATGCCAGAAGTTTTTAAGATTCCTTTTGAAAACTGCCAGATCACGTTATCAGTTTTTCATCTTCTAATGTTAGTTGTGAGGTGGGTTGCTTTGCATACTCAGCTTGAAAAACGAGTCATGAATGCTGATCTCTCTCCTTGCTTCCTCTTTCAGTGACTCTGCTGGGTGTCTCCTAGGGTAAGGAGGAGGCAGGGTTGTTTGGTTTGTTTACCAAGAACAAAGGAAAGATTTTGATTTAATAAACAGATGTGCTACATGTCATGAAATTGAGTAGGTGTTCTCCATACTTCAGTATTAGTATATCTACGTATCAGGGCCTTTCTTTTTTTGGTGTCTCGCTGAAGAGCTGACACAACTGTGGTTCCGTCCGTTCACTTCAGATTCATTAATATATATGTATTTTTTAAATTCTGCAGGAGAGCTATTAGGGGCTTATGGATTTTGAATGTTCCTAATTCAATATTCTCTATAATTAAATTAACTTTTAATGCCTTACTTTCAGAACTCTTGATCTTCTGATATGGTTTAGGTCGCTTAAATGAAATACTCTTATTTTGAAATTATTGTCTCCAAGCAGTATTAATGTTCTGGGAAGTACACAGTAAATGGTCTCATGTATATCCTTTGGCTGCCTCCTCTGGAGACCAAAGAAGTTATTTTATGCTTTGTTTGTTTTTAAAATGTTAGCAATAGTCTACCACTTTTGTCTTTTTGATAATAGCATTGTTTTGCAAATCTGATGATCTTTACAGCATTGTCTGTTTTTATCAAGTCTAGTTTACTTCTGCTGTCAGCCAGACTCTGGAACATTTCCTGAGGTCATTTTGTAGAGTTGTGTTCCTTTATTCTTTCTACTTCCCTTAAGAAGTGCTCTACCAGAGGGCTCACTTCTCTCACACCAAGCAGCAATGCCTACATGCTGCTTGTTTCTGTAGTTTTTGAGGTACCTCAATAGCTGGAGAAGGATAGGGGATGTGATGAACATGGATTATGACTGCATCATTTCAGAGCTAAAAACTCAGCCAGTGTGTAAAAGATTTACACAAACAGCTCACAAAAACTGTAAGGATCTCTTGTATGAAAACATGCATTTTTGAAATTTGTCTCCATCCCACATTCACATAAATGCTTCACTTTCATAAGCAATGACGGAGCATAGCCAGTAACTCTTCTTCTCCCACTACCAAGAAAGAGAGGAGAAGAGAAGCCTCCTCTGTGCAGGACACAATGAAGGTGGTGTTTGATGCTCAGTAGATATGAGTTGATAGGGAAGTCACATCTGTTACTCAGGGTGAGACAGTCTGGTTATTCAGCATTTAACACTGCGCAACACAGTCTAACTTCAGAATAAGTCTAAGAGTTACTTGTTTTAGGAAAAACAAATAAAACTTTCAGTTAGTGCTTCCAAAGGGTTGCCAAAGATGGCGATGAAGGAGAGAAAAAGGCCACCACACAGTCAGGTAGAAGAAGTAACTAACTGCAGTTTAAAAATGGAGAGCCAAGGCCTCCTGCTCTCCAGGCTGTAAGTCTGCCTGCCTGACCTCACCTGACACCATGCCTGTGGTGTTAGCTAAACCCAAAGACAGAAGCCCAGCCACAGTTAGGAATCTTTAGCAAAGAGTTGTACCTGTTTAACAAAAAACACAGAAAAATGCACAATAGAATTTATGAATCTAAAAGGAATATGAGGTCACTGGATAAAAGAAAAGCAGAGTACTTGTTTTACAGGTAAATCTTTTGAAAGCTGCTGTAACCATTCAGGCGAAACCCAACTGTTAACAGAGTTTTGACTGTTAAGAAACCGCTCAACTTCATCTTCAGTGAGGACTTGTCTGGGCATTTCACTGGATTTCCTGAAATACCAGAAACAATACTGCAATAACAAGTTTCCTCTGAGGACTGAAAAAGAAGCCTGGGCGCACCCTCTGTTCAAGAAAGAAGCTTATTACATTCCGTAGTAAAGTAGGGTGGTTCGATGAATCCCCTCTTGCCATGATGACAGGTGTGAGACACTGGAAGGCATTTGGTTCTCCTGCACACACACATGCACGCTCACTCTCAGCAGCCAGCAGACACACACATCAGCGAATGCTGTTTTCCTAACAACCATCAGTGACTGGCTGCGGGGAGAAAGGAGCATTTCCAGTAATTTCTCTTGCTATTTCACACTAGTTACTGAGTACAAATTATGCAAGAAGTTAACTGCGTTAACTCTCCAAATTATTACTAGTCACTCAGCAGA
Organism: Numida meleagris; assembly: GCF_002078875.1. Lineage (NCBI taxonomy): Eukaryota > Metazoa > Chordata > Aves > Galliformes > Numididae > Numida > Numida meleagris. Next base: position 63,238,141 of record NC_034411.1, read on the forward strand.
TCTGACATCCACCCCAGAGGAACACATCAACCTCCTACTGACTGTAAGTGAATGGAAGAAGGCACTTATCTGTTCTTTAATCTCTCTCCAATCAAAGACTTATGATCACCTCACAAAATTAAGGGAAAAAATACTAAGCCATTAGTTGAGGAAAGAGTGAAAAAGGCAAGGAAAAAGGGTCAAAAGAGATTCAGAAATCTGACAGTCACAAAAAGAAGCTGAGCAAAAGCCATTCCTGTCAAGCCTTAAAAATATTTCTGTTAATATGTTCATAAGTGGTGTAGCAATGGCTGTTGTGTTCCTGAGAACTACAGGGACCACATGGTTAATCTTGTTTTCACATATCCCTTTAACTAATTAAAAAATCAGAAGCTCTTTTCAGAGCTTGGTATTTTTAATATGCTCAGCTAATGCAATTAACTCTAGAAGAAAAGCATTTCAGAGAAGGCTGCACCCTATCCACACTGTGAAACGTGCTTTATGTTATTTTCTATTCTAGATCTCTTCTGTGGGGAAAACAGAAGAAACAAATGAAAGAATCCACTCTATTTTCACTCAGGGCAAACCTGTGCCTTTGAAAAGGGACACTGTATTTATTTCTCCCAGAGACAACATGTGCTGAGTTGTGTTAACATTTAAGGATTTGTCAGACAAAGGTGACTCAGTTTCACCAAAACTGGTGTTACTCTACCTCTACTGACTGATGATTAATGTTTTCACATCTAAGTCTGGATGGAAAGCCGGCAGTTGAAAGGAAAAGGCTTACTACCGCGTCGTTCCTCCAGTTAACCTCAAAGGAAACAGTGGAAAGAATAATAACCCTGAGATAGTGTTCAGCCACGTTATGGCTCCAGTTTTAGAGCTTCATTAAGATTATTTAATGACCATCTTCTGATGGCAATATCATGGAAATGTAAATGCAATGGCTGCCTTCATAGGTTCATCAAGGCTGAGAAGTATCAAAAGCGAGAATTGTAGTGTAAAGTTTGTGTTCCATCCGAGTGGGGAGGCTTAGTAGATCAACATACTCAGTGCTGCGCATTATTCTAGGAAGGAATTAAATCCAGAGTACTCCTGGGTCAGTGTACAAGATGGGATGAATGCCCTGAACTTAAATACATCTCTCATATCAGTGTACTTTTGCCTAATCTGTAGTCACAGACTAGCTAAAGCAAAGAAATCACCTGGCTAACATATATCCACTTGTCTGTTTGTAACAGTTTCCCTTTGGTGCATGGGACACAAATACCCCAGACATGAACTGAGTTACTCCTTGTGTATTCCATGAATCCCGGCAGGAGATCATTACGATGAATGAATCACGGTTATATATAAAGACAAGTGGGACAAACATGAAAGGACAGAATACTTCGTCATCAGAAGACTTGCTTACGCTAATGCATTTACATGCACATGGTGTGGTGCTTTGCCTCTGTCCATTTTTCCAGGCTTCAGATGTATTCCTCAACAAAGTGTTGTATGCATACTGATACTGCCTGTCTTGTATTCTGTTGAATTGAAGAGATGAGAGTAGTATTTAAAACATATTTCCCTTTGGACCTTATTTCCTGATAACTGCATTCCTTAAAGAGCAGAGGCTGCCTGGCTAATTTGAAGTATGAGTAATGTTCACACAGCCAGGTTTCACACTTAGCTTTTTAGATTTTCCTTTTTAAGCCCAGGTCTGGTACAGACATCCCCGAACAGTCAAACATTAATTTTTAACTGCTTGGAAGCTCCAATGCCTGCAAAGTATTTTCAGATCTCCACCATCCTACTAAGAAAATTCAATGGCAAAGGTCAATATCTTCCTGGATGAAGATACCAACCTGCTTCATGGAAGAGAGGAGAGCTGCAGAGAGGAAATCTGGGCTGAGATGCAGCCACCTGAAAGGACACCTCACAGGACTGAATGTGCTTAGCAGTGCCCACTCACAGAGCTCCTTTTGCTTACATAAGTGCAGATTAAACTCTATAACTATAGCAAAACAGTTGAAACAACGCACTGAGAGAAGTCTTAATCTCATCTGTGAATTCCTGTGTCCTTTAAAACACAAGTGGTACAGTGAACTTTTGCATATAGTGCGATTTCCTCACTGCATGGATTTACCTGAATATAAAGAGAGGACTCTGTATGTAGGAGAGCCTACGGCAAGCTGTAGACCACAAAAACCATTACAGATAGCATGTCTGCTTAAGCTGTAAAACCTGTTTAATCAGATAGAGCAAAATCTGCTAATTGTGCAGTTCGTTACAGAGGATGCAAATTATAGTCCACATGCATCAGACATTACTAATCAGGTATGAAAATGGGTGTGGGAACACTTTAAAGAAATTCATTACATGGGTTTGATTGCATAATACACCAGCATTCTATGTTTGTGGGCTGAATGGCTGCAAGACTGGATTATGTGAAGATGCCTTGGGGCTGTTGTGTAAGGAGCCAAAATTTGAATTAGAATTCAGGCTTCATTTTTCACTTAAAAAACCAATATATTGATTTATCCTTATTTCTTAGATAAGTCTTTGATTTGAATTGTTAAGGTAATATCAGTAAAAATCATTCAAAGTTATGATAATGCACTACTAAACCTGTATCACTTACTGCCAAGTACAGACAGTGTGCTTCAAGTGAACAGAATTCCTTTCTTACAGGCATATGAACGTAAACATAAATAAATAAATCCAGGGGCACAAACAGAAACATTCCTTATGCCTCAAATAAAGCTATATGCAAGGCTTAGATATGAGCATGTCGGTGTTCGCTCTTGTTGAAGGCTGCTTCAAAATGTAATACATCCCTCATGATAAGTAATAATTACCTTTACCTTCATTTGTGAGAGAGGCTTTAATACTTCACCTGATCTTATCTTACCAGATGAGTTATAGGCCTACCATTTTCATGAATTAAAGGCAATCATCTCTCTTTACTATTATGAGACCTGATCTTGGGAGAGCCACATACTGCACTGAGACAAGCAATGAGCTGGGTCACCTTGACAGCTTGGTGTAGCTCACCTCTTCACTTACTTTTTCCACTGAATCTGTTTTGCCTGTAATGTCCAGTATAGCACATTCAACCTCAGCTGACTGAAGGGCTATAGCCTGCTCCCAGCTAGCAAAATCTTATGGACTCACAAATCACGAGTTTCTTCCACCGTTATGGGATTCCTCGCAGCTCCACATCTTTGCCTGGACTTCAACCTGACTTCAGGAAAAGGGCTCACTGACCTGAGCATCAGTTTGACTCTTTAAGAGAGCAGATCAAAAAGTCCCAGCAGCAGCTGGCTGGGAAAACCGATTTGAGGAAGGGCTCAGGTCCCCTTGGGAGGACTTTGTTGTTCTATTGTTCTAAGTGCGCAGTTACAGCATGTTTATACACTTAATCCTCTTGTGCAAATTGCTTACTCAAATGCAGACTGGCTGCACGCATTTAATATCTGAAGTATTAAAGACTGTATGTTAGGAAAGGTTATTGGTGACAAACAGGTAGCAGTAGCAGAGGTTATCTCATCCAAGGCCTGGACTAATCAGGAAATAGATGCAGGGGAGATTACTTGCTTTGACTTACCGTGCAGTGTTGAAGAACTCAGGATGGTAAGGTAGCTGGATTCACACTTCTGTGATTCAATATCCAGGTCTCCAATTTTTAAGATCAGGCGTTTTCCCTGAGGTACTTGGATTTTCTTTTCACAAAGTGTGTAGTTTGGATACGTCCCGGGATAGTTCTTAGAAGCCAGGGTCCCGCTGTCCTGATACATGACCACATGCCCACATCCATCTCCTGCAGCAGAAGGAGAACCAAGGAAGAAAAACAAAATGTATTCCTCAATAAATAAAAAAATGTAATAAAATGCTGACCACAAAACCATCTCAAATGCATACCACTCTCTTAAAAAGTATTTTGTAATACTCCACCTCAGTTGTGCAGTTGTTGGAAAACAAGTAATTAAAATAAATGGAGTCATATTTATCTTGCAAAGCAGTAGCAAAAAAGGCTAGAAATACTCATGAATTGAAGAGTATTTGACAGTTCTGTATAAACAGACTATGGTTTTGATTTACAGCCAAACCCTACTGAAACCTTAAGGATGCAATTTCACATGTAATAGGTAGGATCCTTCCTCAAACAGTTTTTTCCCAATTATCATCCCACACTTTATTTCCGTGTAAGGAGCCATCAGGGAGAAAGCAACAGAATCATGCATGAGAGCACAGACGTGACCTAACCACATACTGTCACAGCCCTGACTCATCTTACTTTGTTGTTGGTTTTCTTGCTCTGCTTGCACAATGCAAAAAGCACTGGGGACAAGGTAAACGCAAATGGTGGGATGGGCGACCTCAGCAAAACATGCAAGCTACTTCACGGCAGCATTCCCAGAGCAGTCAGCACTGCTTTTTGCTGCTGGCAGGGAGAAGATAGGTGCTCACCCAGCCCACTCCAGCGTGGGCAGAGAGCTGGGACTACGGCAAAGTGGAATTTCATGGCAAGGGGTGAGCTCAGGTTTGGAGCAGCTGCAGAAGCATAGGACAACAGGAAAAGGTCCATGGAAATACAGGGGGGATGTGGGGACTGACATGGAAAACAGGATGTGTCCATGGAGGGGAAGGAAGCAGGTGACAGATAGAAGACCTTGGCTACTAGAGGAAGAAATTCTTAGTGAACTATTTAAAAGTGTACTAGTAATGTAAAATTTATGTGTTAAAGCTTAAGTCATTTCATTATGCTGAATCTTGAAAAAATGGAAACTCTTACATTAGTGAAACTGGTGCCACATCTGTGTTTATATAACAGCCCTCAGTTTCAGGTCAGGTGGAGCACAGAGACTCTTTCTATAGGGGTCTTGTACGCTGTTGCCCTTTAACACTACAAAATCAAAACTAATTCTAGAGGTGTTAATGAAACAGAATCCTGGAGAGCTGGGAATTCACATTTGCTTAGAATTTCACTTTTGGGGATGTTTTGGTTAAACTGTTTTGATCTGGCTGTTTTAATTACTACCTGAGTTTTCTTCCACATTCACTCAAAAGAATAAGCTTCAGATTTTATAAGATTTTTGAAAGGTGAAAAGCTAGAAAAGAGTTGTTGATGAAGAAATGTACAATTCTGGGAGGTATCAAACGTTGCCCTGCGACTATATAATTACTGCCATTTCATGAATCTCACTCAACTGCTTATTCACAGGCAACAGCGTTTATTTTGAAGCGTTATCATTATTTCTGGCTTTGTTGCCTGTTATTTAATTCTGTCACAGGTTTACGCTTGGAACAGAGGTGAATAAGAGATACAGATCCAAAATTGTATCACCATGAAACACACTAAAAATGGTTCCTCAGATCTCTTTGTTGATATATTCTAAAAAATACCTGTTGTTAAATGTTGTTTTCCTAGCTCCTTTGATTTTAGAATGCATAGGAAAATACTAAAAACAAAAGGCGAACCGGTCTCTTGAGAAAATCATCCTTTTAATGGAAACTTTCTTCAGCAGGAATTAAAATACAAGGAGCGATGCAATACATATGCTGTCAACTTTCTTGACCCAGGGAGGTGCAGGCAGTGTGAAACCAGATCACTTCCAGCAGGATATGGGACAATCCTGTGGTCCGTGTAGTAAAAAAGAGCTACCCATGGTCCTTACTTAATCGTTGTGTTTCTATCAGTAAGCATTTATTTTAGTTGGGCTGCTGAAAACAAAGTGACCACAGTCTGGAGCTTGGTTCGCAACCCTTCCTTGATGGAGAGGGAAAAGGGAAAATGAAGGAAAAAGTTAAACAGCCACAACAAGATATCATGGGGATGAACTCCTTAAAACCGAAAGTCTAGTGTTTGCCTGGCTTTCATCTCAGTGGGTTTGTTCTGGCCTGTGCCACCTCAGTAAAACCTCAAGGATTCTCTGTGGTACAACTCTCCTCACAACACTGAAAAGACATCGCTATCATAGTAAGATGCTGACAACCATACAGGTCACAGAGCACTAAATTTCTGCAGAAAGTGTACAGGGAAAACTGCACAGACCTCAGCCTGCCATCCTCCTCTTTGCAGGTTATACAAGGTCTTGTCCCCAGGGAAACTCCTTTTTTAAAAATTCGTCTTTGAGGCAGCACTGAAATGTAGTAAGACCAGAACATCTTTAGAACTAAGATAGCATAAATGCTATTTTCCAGCTTTTCACTTGTGTAATGTGGAGAGGACAGTCATTCAGGCACTATAGCTGATGAAGAGGCAAGCACAGCATTGTCCTGAACTTGTGAAATCCCTCACTGCCCCTGCTCTGCCTGTTTGCCTCAAAGGAAAAGGTCATGGCAAAAGTGCATCAGCCACTGGAGCTGAAGCAATGCCCCAAGTCAGGCCAAGCCCTAGTAACTATCACTTTTGACTCCAGCTTTACATTTTGACTTTCTCAGCAGGATTACCAGAGCAAAGAAAAATGTTACACTGAAATATGCTTGAAAATGCACCCTAGGGAAGGAGTCTGAAGGCACAGAGGGAAGGCAGAATAAAAATCTGCTTCAGATAATTCATTCAAAGACATTTAATGACTACAAGTAGAAAAAAAAATTATAAATACAACTTACTGTTTATCAAAGGCTCAAAAATTGAGGAAATTGAAAGGAATTGAAAAAATATTTTTTCTTCATCTTTTCAAATTAAAAATGTGAACAAGTGTGTTATTAGTTTTGGTTTTATTGTTATTTTCTACATGAAATTTTGCTTTTCAATATAAATGCATTGACCAAACCTCAAATACATTGAGTCTTAAATGCAATGGTTTAAGTTCCTCGTATCACATTATTTCCTATAGGCACAGCTCTTGTGAATGGAAATAGGTGTATTTAACCGGTCAGTTCAATGCAGGGTTTCTTGCTAACACTAAGTCTTCATTTAGCATTGCTTTTAGGAGCTGCTTTCTATTACCTTATTTGGGAAGCAGTTAATAGCCTTGCCGCAGACATCCTGGTTTCATGGCTTCCCACTGGACTGAAGCTAAGCAAAATATTTAAGCAGAAGGCGTTCACAAGCCAGAAAGCCAAAACATGCTTTGATTTCATAAAATCTCCCCTCAGCACCAGGAGTTACCAAAAGCACATCAAACATGCTTTGTAAACTGCATTCTCATGGGCACTTGAATGAAGATCAAGACTGCAGCCACTGCATTGAGGGCCCATTGGCCTACACTCAGGTTGCACGGGAGATCACACAACACTAGAATTAAGATTGTTTACCATGAAGATAAAAATAGTCTCCTGTGGGAGAGGGTGGAAATATCTGGACTGAGCCGCAACAAGCTCCTTCTGCTGCAGAAGCTGGGCCCCCTGCTTGCCCCTTGTCTTTGCCGAGAACCATTTGTATGTGTAATGCCCAACCCGGGTTTCACCAGAGGACATCAGGGCAGGGACCATGCTACTGCCCCCGTGGAGAGGGGAAGGGCATGTACCGTTGGGTGGTACCACTGCCACCACTTAGATGCCTGTGTGGTGGATGTGTGTGAGGCAAGGTAAAGGGAGTGCCCCTGAGCAGCCACACCTGGGCTTGGCCTGGCGGGACATAGGTGATAAAACCTGCAGCCACAAACAAGCACACGAGCTGCCCACAGGAATATCCCCACACACACATACTGTGGCTCCAAAGGGGACAGCTTTCACAGAAGAGTGGTGGTCTCAGAAGCAGCAGAGTTGGATCTCCCTGGAAACAGCTCCAGTTCCTCAGTGTGCCCTCTTGCCATCCAGTACTACATGGTCGGCTGCCTGATTGTTCCTGCCTCCTCCCACAGCCAGCTCACAGGACGAGCCCCAGGCTCGCAGTCCTGGGCTTGCCCACCCCTGGCTACACAGCAGAGCACTCTGCCTTAGAGAAGAGGCTGTTCTCATATAACTGCAACAGAATCTCTCATGTACTGGAGCTTTTACTGAACGATGTTTATATTGCCAACTACAAAATGGTTACAAGCCATGATATCAAAGTGTGTTTTCAAAAGCACTGCTACAATATCCTGGCAGAAAGCAGCTGCCTTTTTCATCCTTCTGACTCACGTTCACAAAGCAATTAATAACAGGCTTGGCCTCGCTCCAGTGCTAAATACGTGCTATACCCAAGCATGCTCAGGCACACGGCCGGTCCCGCACACTCCACCACCCTCTGGGTGAGAGCATTTCTCGTCTGGTTATCAGCTCCCACTGCCACTCTGCCCTTGGCCACAGCTGCCTTCCCAAACCATGATGCCCCCCAGCAGCCTTATTTCTCTCTCTGCCCCATCCCTCCTGTCTGGATGCCAGCCTGCCTTCACGGAGGTACCTGGGACAAGGTGACCACCATCTCCCCACCTTTCCACACCCGCACAGAGGCCTGAGCAGAGAGCTTCCAGCCTGCTCTCCTCCTGCTCCCGGGAGCACGGAGCTTGTCTGCCAGATCCTATATTCTGGATTCATCCAAAAGTCAGTGTTTTCTGAAGAGCTACAGCTGCAGGAGGATGTGGACAGAGCAAAGAAAATGCCACTGAGTTGAGTGAAAGTTTTTGCTGATAATCCCCACCAGAAGACATGAATTCATCTCATCATCCATGTCTCTCCCTCAGAGTAGTAACTCCAGCTAATTGAATGATACAGAAATAAGTGTTGCGAAAGGGCTCTGCACCCACGCCTGAAAGAAGAGTTATGCATAAAAACAGATGGGTACCTAAAGAAGAAATTAGACTTTTCCAATCAGATCTGTGCCCTCCTTGATCACACCGGATAGGAGAAAAAACCTGGGGACAACCAAGATGTTTTTTCCAAGTTTCATTCAAATCCACTGATGCAGTCTGACAACTCTAAATTTAGGTTTTCATACAGTTTCTATGACCTTTGTCACTAAAAGAGTAACGCATGCTGCACAGTAAGTGGGTTTGTGCTTCTACTGCTTTGTGAGTGGTTAAAACTCCAAGTTCAGCAGCTCACCTCTAACTTCTCCACCAACTAACCCGGTCAGGAGCACAGGTCTTTGCTGCACCATTGTCATGAAAGAGAGAAGTCATCAAGCTATCAGAACCTAAAACTCTCACTTTTCCAGAGCATGACAAAATCTCAAACCTCTTTGCTTTTCCTGGCAATGGGCTCAAGTGGCTATTAAGAATGAAGGGCAGTGTCACAACAGTCCTCGACACCATCTTCCTGGTGGTGTTGGTGCCCAGATGCCGTTCACATCAGCTGAGCAGCTGGCCAGGCCCTGTATGTAAGGAAGTATATAAACCCACAGCAGTGTTTTTCAGAAGTCCAACTTTAGATACTTTACAGCATTTTGTGGAGACTGCAAAGAGTATTTTCAAATGGTGAAACTACTGGAAATTAATGCAAGTCCATAATCCAAAATACAAAAAAAAAAAAAAAAAAGAAAGAAAGAAAAAAAAAGACTGCAATCTTTCATGGCCTCTAAATTAGTATTAATACATTTTCAAAAAAAACAAGTCCCCCACTATGCAGTATGCCCTACTGCAAATGAAAAAATAAATAATGATGGTGAAAACCTTTTCTCTGAATTGAATTCTCATTTTTTTTACTCCATAGGGTCCCCAGGGAACATTTTAACCCCTGCACTGCAGCTGTCCCCTGCAACATCTGATTTGCTGCCAAAGCAAAACATACAGGAGGTGAGGAGTGCTGGGAGGGGGCAGAGGGCAGGAAGGGAAGGTAGAGCAGTGAAAGAAACAAAGAGACATTGTAGAGTGCTGATTTCGTAGCCCAAATTATTTACTTACCAACTTCAAAGGGATGTGAAAGGAGTAGGAGGTCAAACAATGCATTTTTTCCTCTTCCTCATAGACATCATTTACTTTAATGTCTCTCTTAAAGTAGCAATGAGAATGCAGCAAATGATTTCAAACTGGTTCCACAGAGATTCTATAAATCACAGATTCCTACCCTCTGCTCAGCTGTGACCACCTCCCCAGCCATTTGGCAGGGCTGGGAGTTGGCTTTTCCTGGGGCTTGCCTGCAAAAACCTCCAGGGATGCCCTGCCCTTGAGCATGCAGGAAGTCATTGTGGTAACCAGTTGGATTTCCACCATCAAGTATATATGTATATATTTTTAAAAAACAAACGCACACAAACATTTTTGCGTTTCTTACCTAGCAAAGTAGCTTCCAACCATATCACCATTTTTCAAAACCAAAGAAGTTTTTAGCAATACTTCAGAGACATATATATATGGCAGCAGCTAGGGAAATCCTTATAACCGCACTGACCTCAATGGCAGTTACTTCACTGGACTGCCACAAACACCCTTGGAAGCCCTTACTGTACCCTTGCAGAAGTTTGCAAAGAAGAAAATCTCATAAGATCTGAGCTCTCATTTATTTAACTGCTAAAATGTAGAAAGAAAGTCGAAATCTCCCAATGAGCGACTTCTTCCACCAACAGGAAGCCATGTTTCACTAAAGAGTCAAATTTACACTCAGCATTCAGGCTTACAAACTTAACGAGGAATAGAATAAGTCTCAACTAAAGTAGCACAAATGTGAACCAGAACACCACATACTGAAACCCTTCCAGTTTCTCCATGTCCATAAAGATTTGATTAATTTTGCCACTTCATCATTTAACCTTCTGGAGACCAACCATCTCCTCTGTATATACATCTTGGGGACTGGTGTCATGAAGCCTAGCAACACCTGAGTACATCGACACATGAGAACAAGTAACAAGACCAATCTGACAAGTTCAGATTGCCATAGAAATCACAGTACCAGAAAGAGAGAACAGCAGGTACAGCCTTGGTAGTCCCTTTCCTCTGAATTATTTATGAGGGCACAGAATTAAGAAGTTGCTGAATTCTGGAAAGAACAAGATCCTGCAACATGTAAGGGACAAGGTTTATACAAGACTTTAAATAGCATCACACAGTTCTCTCACTTTGCTTCTGTTGAATACTCAGAAGCAGTAGCAAACTAAGTTTGCCTTTTCTTTTCATGATAGCTATCTGGTTCCATCACAATCTGTGAAAGACAGACAGTACTGGAGTACATGTCAAAAATAAGCAGGCTTGAGGCACTGCTTCCAGGACTTAGGCAGAATATCCAAATGTAGTCTTACGGAGAAGCGAGCTCCAGCACTGGAATTTGCTTTTCAGCATTCTAAATTCAGCAATCTTGAGGCTGTGGGTGTGAGAAAACTTCTCTATGCCTTTCTAACTGCTGCAACAATAAAGAACTTATTTATTTATTTATTCACTGCTTAGCTTCATTTAATATTTATCAATGCCATTCTTTTACAATGTGACATATTGCTGTGACTTGCCACCTCAACATTTTATTAGCCTGCATGGTTTTGGGAACAGATGTGAGAATGGATTAACATATTTATGGACATTCCAGAGGAACTGTAAGTATAACGTCCCCATTCTGCAAAAATCAAGGTTGAATTCTTTTTCCCCCCATCAGATATCTGCCTCTTTACAAATCCATGTCCGCATCAAGGTGTACATCCTCCATTGCAGAGGTGTTGAGAAGGCTCTGAGAATGCAGAAGCACTTCGTTTGCTGGCTGTACCTGCACCCTTGGGAGGAACCTTGAAGGGCAGTTAGTAAGGGGGAGGGGGTCATGCTACTGGGAAGGCCTTGGTGGAGCTCCAGTGCCATAGAGGTGATGGTGGGAGTCTCCTGTCCCTCCACCCACAGCATCTCAGCAACATGAAATGGAGCCCAGTAGGCTTGATGGTTCGTTCTTCTATTAGGGTACCTCCAGTGGTTCCCATAATTTGGGACAAACATGTAGTGGGATTTCTATCAAGAGCTTTTCAGGCTAAGTAGGAAATGCTAATCTTAACTGAGAGACATATCATATATATGCAAATTGCTTGCTCTACTTTCTCCATCTGTTTTTTTTTTCCCAGGTTTTCTCTTCACTATGCTTTACTGGAGATTAACTTACAGTATATTTCACTGAACCAGGACTGTGTGGGAAACATATGCTGCAAGCTCAGGGCCAAACTCGATTATTGGGCGGCACAGGAATAGGAATATTCACAGCCATGGGAAGGACTGGCAAGCCCACAGGGACAGGAAATTTGGAGACTTATGTTTAAGGAGAGGCTGAAGCAGTTCCTGTTAAGGTAGCAGGTGGGAAGGCAAGATTTCAAAACATCTTTAATTTGGGTAAGAGGAAATGTCTGAACATGATAGGATGAACCCCCTTGCCTTGTATTTTTACCGTGTAATTCCCTCGTTAGTGTGATACAAGCCAGGAAAGACTGTCAATTACCAACAGTTAAGGCTGGTCTCTTTTCTTGAAATCAAATCTGTCCTGGCTTACCAGCAAATCACACATTGGCTTTTTTTCCCCCCCTCCCTGTATGACTGGATTGAGCACGTGATTTGTTGAGAAATGTAATTTAAAGGACAACAGAAAACATAATTTTTTCAAAGTAAATTATGCAAGCCCTATATTATCCATAAGGTAAACATTTTGTGAGAAAATTAATTGGTCTGTGATGGAAACACTAATTGTTATTAATTCACAAGACTCAATTTTCTGTTTCGCTTTTTGACTCAGTCAACCTCACTTCTAGGAAACCAGCTCTTTCTATCATTAATACTGCAATCTGAACAACAAGCAGTTTCCTATGCCTCTCGTAGTAATGGAAACAAAAATGAACTGAACTAAGAGACACATGCAGTAAAAGATGCATACCAGCAGGCTTCTGACCTGGAGCACTGAAGGTAAGAAATGCTTTCCTTCAGTCTTCCCATGCCATCAGCCTGCTTGGTACTTGTCACCACAGCACTGAACAGAGAGGTACACACACAGCCTCAGAAAAACGTGAAATATTGTGGTCTCCATGGTTTGTTGTGGTTATGTCCAGCTGGTGGGAGAGATATTTCAAATCAAAAAATTAAAATGTAATCAGCCACAATTTAACTTAAGTACTACATGATTCGTTGTGGTGCTATGTAAGAACCACAGCATTGTTTCTGCCTCTTTCATATCTTCTGTGATGTTATGAGTCTGTGTAAAATGTATTTGCAAATAGAAGTGAAAAGCAATGCATAAATACCACCCTGTGTACACTACTTATACTGCAAACCCACATTCTCCTATTATTTTACTGTATTTTTTATTAGCAATTTTGCTCTCACATTTTGAAACGGGGTATGGTAGAAAGGTCTGCACAGTTTTTCACTCATCTTAGGAGTGAATTCTTCAGTGCAGCTGCTCAGCTACTAATTTATTTTGATACAATATAATTCTGCTTTCCACCTAGAGAAGGAAGGACTGAATTTCTCCTGAAAACCAGGAGATTTACTTTCAAAGCACAAGCATTAGCACTTCTTGAAAATCAGTATGTTCTCCAATACATGTTTAACTATGCTTCTTCCACCCGTGATAAAATCCTAATCTATCAGCAAGTGCTGACTACTCACTCAGGCTGGAAAACATTATTACCACCCAGGTTCTCATCGTATATGACAACACTTTGCGTTACAGCTTATCTACTGAAATTCTGTTTTAAAGCCTTCAGGAGGAGCACAAAGCCTTTGTCTCCCAAGCATTTCAACTGCAATTTCCCCTTCCCTGATGCAGGAAACCTAGGATAAAACAAAACCCTGGCTTGGGGAGCAAGCTGAGATGACAGGGAGGGCAATGACTTGGTGTTAGCCATGGACCTTGCTGCGAAGTCCTCCCAGAGGAAGGGGACTCTCAGGATCTTAGAATATACTTTACAGGTTAAAATACATTTTCCCATAGTTGGAGGATACAGTGGACTTATTTATGTTCCAAGCTCATTTTGCACAGGAAGCATAGCTGACCATTAAGTGAAAGCAATCCACCAACACAGAAAGGGAATGCACCAGAGTAAAATAGATGTAAGCTGTTTCAAGGAGAGGTTGCACATCCCTACTCCGCACAGCTACCCCAGCTGCAACAACAAAGCTCAGCTGCATAACAAAGCCATTCTGTTCCGAGAGGTGAAGAAGCCCACCTATGTTTCCAGAGTTTTTAGGTCTCTCCTCATGGCACCATGAAGAAAGGGGTTGTTTGATTTCTCACAGGACACACAGGCCTTTGTATGGCAAGAGGGATCGCATCCAGAATTTCCCACGTGTTTTTGTAATATGAAATAAAACAAACAAACAATTTTAATTCAGTAGACATGAACATCTGGAAGATGACATCAATGTGACTTCGGCTTTAATGTCAAAGTGTTAGTCTGAAATCCAATACTGTTGAACCTTTGTGGTGGGAGCGCCAGAAACTTGAAAATCACAGATCAAAGCTGTGATAGAAACAAAGTTTCTGCAGCAGCTGAGGAAAGAAAGAACGGTTTGGAGCTCTACTAAACCTGGGCTGGAGGAATGACACAACAAACCGGTAGCTGCCCGATGAAATCACTGCAACTATAGTAGCAGCTCAAGCCCAAACATGACGGGAAATACTGAAATGAAGATCCTCCTTACAGAGGATGCCATGGATCTGTGTTTCTTGCCTTGCTCTGCTCTGCCTTCACCTTTTATTCCTGTCTTTCTTCAGGGTGCTCGAAAACACCTGTACCGGAGCCCCATGGAGATGAGCAAAGAGTGGAGGGGCTGCATGCAATTGCCCTTTCCCCTACCACACAAAGGGACAGCATGGGCTACACTGGCAGCAACCTCAGTCCACTAGGGAAATGGAAATAATGAGCAAGGACACTCTGGGACTGGAAATGCTGCTCAGGGAGAAAGTCCCACCGTCACCAAACTGAGCCTCCGCTTGCTGGAGAGGTACTCCTGAGAGACGTGTCCTGGTTCTGCCCAAAGAACCAACAGACAGAGAGGGAGCAAAGGACCAAAATATTTCGTTAACATAATGCTCTCAGCCCCCAGGCTTAACTAGACAGTGCAAAAAAAATTCTTAACTAGCAGCAGCCTCCCTACATCCAGCCAACTTCAGAAATGTGGCTTCAGCTCTCACACAATTTTCACAGACAAAATGAAATTTAGTTAGTTCATAATTTATTCTGAAAGCAAAAGTAGAGATACGTATATACTCTTAAAACTAGCCAAGACACTGTTTTCCTTATTATTATTAACTTAACTTCACCAGTAGATTGTCCCAGTTTAGAGTTCCCCAATCGCTGTGGTAACTCTAATTAAACCTCCTGGGGAAGCTGTGTGGTTATTCCTATGCACTGATATTCACTATTTTTTTTTTTTTTTTAACTGCAGATAGTTGGAATACAACACCATTCCACCAAATCCAGTCAGAAAGATTTTATTTTGATTTTGTCTGGCTTGTTTTATTCTTAACAGATGGTGCAAACCCATGTGTTGATGAGTACATGCCACAGGAGCACGCATCAGATACGGTACAGCCAGCCCCACACCTCCGGCTCTGTCTGTGCTGAGGAGTTCAGAGCACACCACTGCTCAGGATCACACTTCTCTGCACAGTGGGGTGTCTCAGATGGGCCTTCTAAACTGTAGCACTTCTGGCACCCAAAACAGCTTTGAGAGTGCATTTTAGGTATTTCTACATGCACTCCAGTGGACTAAGGGGGACAAGCTTTTGACAAACATAAGTGAATGTATTTTTACATACGCAAATCAACAAATAATTTGTATGAAATATCATTCACATTACGTGCACATGCAGATAACTCAGGGAAGAGCTTTCCCAAGGCATCTTGTTCTCCCTCCTTTGTCAGTGAGGCTCCCAGCAGCCTCCCTGTCACTGATTTCATTTGAAATACGTCCTCTGCTAACCTAAAGAGAAGTACATATAAAGGGCTTAGAGCTATTTATAGCAAAGTCTGTGCAACTGAAAACATGGCAGTTCTCATGTGGTCGATATACCCTGCGCTTATCAAGTGCAAGTGGAAAACTGTTGCCTCTGTCTTCAGCAATTCCAGTCAGCACTCACAACACAACGCTGAGGGAGCCAAGGAAGGAAGCAGACATAAGGACAAAATGCAAACAAACTGAAAAAACTACCAATTGGTTATATTCAGAAACTGTGGAGGATGTGGAGTGTGCGTGCAAGATTCATCTCTATCTGCACTGCAAACTGCTGGGAATGGGTACACAGGCTGGATTAGCATTATCGCACCAATATTCCCCAGTATACGTTCTGCACAAGCCCCTGAGAACAGGCACATTCTCTCGTTATTACTGCATATGCTGCTATCACACTAAACAACAGCCTTGCCCCAAAATGTTTAGGGGGCTACTGCTCGTAAATTCTTCCTACTTAAGAGAAAAATCTGGGTGTTGGGTGCAACTGTCACCAGACCCAGATATAACGCAGACAGAGTTCACATTTGGATGCTGATCTGCAAATCTGATTTGTTTCCCTGCTGTGCTCTATTTGAAGTGAGAAGAAAATGAGTTATAGTGACAGTGGTGAATTCAGTCTTGCACCTAATAGGGTGAAATCCCCATTCCTCATACACCTTCCTACAAATAACCAACACAGACTGAAGTCCTACTGGCCAGAATCTGGTTAAGAAAAGTAATGGAAGGTTACTCAAAACCCCAAAGAAGGAAGGCTCATATTCAACTCTGATTACGATGACTGTTGCCCAAAATTACATCGCTCAGTGTCCTGTTCAGTAAGACTGGAAGAACTGGAGAACGGTGAAAAACAAAGGTAATGTGTTCGGGTCTGTCTTGGCCTTGACCTGCTGGAAGGAGAACTTGGGAAGGACCACCATGTCAGGCAAGGCTGCTCAGGCAAGGCTGCGTGAGGCTGGGCAGGTGAGGGACAAGGCCTCTGCTGCAGAGGAGAGCCAAGAACTGGCTGCTGAAACTGCAAGAGGAGTTAAGCATACAGCAGAATTAAAAGGTTCTTCTTTTCACTTTTAACTGATCTAAATCAGTTCCCCAACCATTCAGCCTTCCTTGTCACCATTCGATGAGTGACCAAATGCCAAGTTTCGCAGATGTCCTTAGACAACACATCTTCAACAGACTTTCAAGAGCTGATACCCAGGCTCTGCACAGTCACCTCAATATGAGCCACGCTACGACTCAACAAACAGCACAATGGAAAAATGACCTTTCCCTGATTTAATAGAAGATACAATGGCAGCTTCATCCTTATTCTGTAGCATCCCTTGGGATAGGCTGAAAAGGAAGGCAAGCTGGTCATGAGAAAAGCAGATTACACAGCCAGCTTGTAAAAAGACAGAAAGCCACACTACTCTTTTTTTTTTTTTAAGAATATTTTTAAATCAATAAATTTAAACCTGTGCATGTTTCTGTGAGCCAGCTGGTGGGACACGCCAGTGGTGACAAGACTCAGAATTAGCTGCAGCTCAAGCCCGATTCACTCCACTGCTCCTTGTTCCATCACAACTTTTAAGTCAAGAGGCTTGTGTGACAGGAAGTTTGTATCTACTTATCCTTATCTCCTTTCTCCACTGGTGTGCCTGCAAGACACTTAGCTCCTAATTTATAGGACAATATCAATAAACAAACAAATAGAATAACACCCCCCTCCCCCCCCCCCCCCTTGGGGAGGTAGGGAAGAGATTTCAGCCAAGTCTTCCCCTTTCTAAACGCTGGGTTGACTCTCCTGTGAATTTGAGTTTGTCACAAAGACAAGCCGGGAAAATATATTTCTTCGTGCATCTGTGCTGTTTGCTTGATGGAAGAATGCAAGTACAACGTAAGTGCCCTACCACTCAGATTTGGAACACAGACAAGGAATTGGAGTCATGTTTAATTACCACTTAGCACCACTGCATGCACTGAAACCCACAGAAATCCCTGCACAGTCACTACTTCCATCCGACTCTTCCAAGGACTTTGTCTGTGAGATCACAATGTCAAAACATTGGTGAAGAAAAAAAGTGACAAAATAAACAAACATTGATGGACAGAGGGGATTTGAAGGAAGTTGTTTGTTTTATCTGTTTCATGAAGCACATCAAGTTGAAGTCTCAAAACTGGGAAACACAGAGCAGAGAGAAAAACAAAGTTTCAAGAAAAAGGAAAGAAAGGCTCTCGAATGAAGCTGTTAAGTAGGAAGGCCACACAACTCATACCAAATCTCCCCCTCAATGGAGATCCATACCAAAAATCTCCATTACTAGGAGGTTATGAAAAAGATTATTATAGATCGGCCAACATACTTTGTGGCACTGCCTGGCTATGATGCTAATCCACAGCGTTGTGGTTGGGAACTGGCAGCCCAGCAGGAACATGGATACGGGGACTATCCATCGACCTGAAAGGCACTGTCAAGACCACCACCGTGCTCAACTTCCAGCACTACATCAGCAGGAGCTGTCCGTGAACAACTCTAGGATGGATGCATTAGGCCGCACAGTTCCACGGCCATAAGGCAGCAATTCCTCAACAGGAGCAGTCAGCTGTAATTCACACGGGAAGCTTAACGGTGAGATGAATAAAAACACAAGGTAAGCGGCATAGCGCCCAGACCTTCGTTTTACCAAACTGCAGCATCGCAAGAGACAGCAAGATCCCCCTGAAATTCCTATGCAACTTCCTTTCGGCCGGAGCGGGCCGCTCCTCTCGGCGGGGCAGCAGTGAGCGGCGCTGCCTGCGTCCAGCCGCGGGAAGGGGCGACCGCCCCAGGCACCCCGCGGTCCCACACCGCCGTCCGGGGCGGAACGAGAGGAGTGGGGCCGGGGCGGCAGAGGGCGCCCAGGTGCCGGCAGGAGCCGCTTTGAGCCCCGCGCCTACAACTTGCCGGGGACTTTCCTCCACTTACGTGAATTCAAACCAACCAACAGACCCCACCGCCCTAATTAACTAAAGATTAAGACAGCGGTGGGATACGCTCACCGTAAAGCTGGGTACCGCTGTAATCCCGCAGCTACTCAGACACGCGGATAAACCCGGCGGGGATTAGCCAGGTCGGCTCCACGCAGCTCCGGAGCAGCTCGGGCTCCGAGCCGCCGTCACAGGGACCCCCCCCAAGCCGCCCTCCCGCTCCGCCCGCACTCACCCATCTTCTCCGCCCGCAGCCAGAGCGGGGCCGAGGCCGCCAACAGCAGCGAGAGCAGCAGCGAGGGGGCGGCCCGCGCCCCCCCGGCGGGGCTCATGGCTCCGGCTCCCGGCGAGGCACAACTTCCCCGCTTCCCTCCCGCTCCTTTCTCTTCCTCTCGTCCTTGGAGGGGCGGCCCCGGGCCCGGCCCGCCTGCCCGCCCAGGGGGGCGGCCGCCCAACGGCATCCCCCTCCCTGCAGGTGTTGCCGCGGAGGCGGAGAAGGGGCCGCGCTCTGCCCGCCGGGTGCAGCGCTGCCGCCCGCTCGGCCCGGGGGTGGGGAGAGGAAGCGGGAGGACTGGAAGCGCCGCTGCTCCCATTGGGCTGCCGCGCCCGGCGCCTCCTCCTCCCGCCACCCCCTCCCGACCCGCCGTTCCCAGCTCAGCTCCGGCAGCCCAGGGTGACCACCGAGCCGGGACGTCGGGGTCGGGGCAGGGGTGTGCGGGGGCAGCCGTGGGCCGAGGGGTGCCAGCACTCCGAGCTGCCCTCCCCGCTTTAGCCAGGCTCTGTGCCGCGGGCCCGGGGATGCACGGCTCTGGTGGGTCACTGGTGTGGTAAATCAGAGCGCGTGATTAGCTCGTGAGCCCCAGAGATAAGCGGTGGTTATTAGGCGGCATTTCAGGATGCCCGTCCTTGGGAGCGCCTCGCAGACCGCGAGGAATGGGCCTGTAAGCATGGAGCAGGATCGTGGAGAGGAACTGTGAGAAAGTCAAACTCAGCAACAGCTTCCAGACTGAATTAAAAACAACGTAGAATTGGTTAAAAAAAAAAAAAAAAAAAAGAGCGTGGTCATGGAAAATACATTCCCCAACAGCAAATGTAGCAGAACCTACAAATAAGACCCATCATAGTGAAAGCGTGAGGGAGAAGAAAGAAGGGGCACAATAGAGGTTGCAAAACGTATCGCTTTTGAAAAGCAATGTAGCAACATAATGGCTGTTTTGTATTTGTCGCGGGCGCCAGGCAGTCCTGCATGGGGTTCCAGTGACAATCACTCCACTTTGCACCAACTGGCCGAGGGCTGGAATACATCCCCTAATTATATGTCCAAGTTTTAGCTGCAATTGTATTTGATAAAGATCATGATAAATATTGGCCAAAAAAGTCCTGCAGGCCAATGCCAGTCACCTTCCGGACGCAGCGCTGCAATATACCAGGTCTGGTGATTTTGCACAATTTACCACGCACAAACCTCAGCCACAGTGCTTGCAGATAACAGTGCTGGTGCTGATCTCCCAGCAGAGCTGAGGGAATTGGGGCAGGCAGGGGAGCCCCCTTGGAAGGCTTAAAGAGGCTCGTGCTCATCGCATGCCTCCAGAATGCTCCCCAGGGAGGCACCAGGAAAGGCAGTGAGCTCCTCCTCCTGGGAGTGGGAGGCCTGCAGTACCCTGTGGAACCAACAGCCGGGGACAATTTGCTTCATGGTTATTTTTATTCCAGCAATTTCAAGTAAAACAATAGGTCGTGTAGGGCTGTAAAATACCTGGGAGAGATGTTTGCTTTCCTTTCACAACTGCGGAAGGAGATTGCTGTGCTGTGGGAATGCAGCCAGTCTGCTCAGCCTTCTCATGGCCCTGGGCTCCATGGGCACATGGTGCCTGCTGCAAGTGGGTAAAGTGCTTGGGTGGAAACTCTGCACCCCTTCCAGAAGGTGTTGGAAGCACGAGTTTCCTATCAACTTCAGGAGGATAATGAATTATGCAATCATTGCAGAAGCTTCTGTATTATTTATTTTGCTATTAAATTCACATTACTTTATCATGCCCTCTCTCTGTCAGTTCTCAGTGTGCTATAGGCAAGGAACTTAGTGTCAGCTCCCAAGATTAAATAATCATTAAGATGAATGAAGTGGTCCATAGCTCTCAAAGCTATTATTCAAGGACTTGTGTAACTTCCATCACATCACTAAACTGTTGGTTTATGTATACTTTTTCAAATCTTTCTTTGTAAGGAGAATGAAGCCCAGCTTTTAAATAAACAACGTCTTCAGCAATGACCTGGACGAAGGGTTATAGTCCACCGTCGGCAAATTTGCTGATAATACAAACCTAGGAGGAGTAGCTGACACACCAGAAGGCTGGAGAGTTGGGCAGAGAGGAACTTGATGAGATTCAACAATGGCAAGTGTAGAGTCCTATGCCTGGGGAGGAATAACTCCCCAGTTATTCAGAAAGAAGACAAAAATGAAGCCTAACTGACCCCTTGTGAGGATGCCACTTGATGGTGTTTCACAATATGAAAACTCCCTGGCAGATCACTTCTGAGAGCTTAGTGCAGCTCATTTTTGTCATTAACACTAACTTAATCTGGGAGAGATTCACCCCGTGATGTAGGGAGATCAGATTACTTATTAGGATGAGCACATGCCTTTCCATTTACTCTCCTGAGTGTATGAGTATTTGGGGTGATTATTACAAATTATATTACCCGAATTACCTACACTGTATAGTGTATCTCACTCACCTGGTACTCATGGTCGGTACAGCTTCAGTGTGTGGTCACCTGCCAACCAGCACCTACAGGTGTCCAGCCTCAAGATGAACCACAAAATGGGGCTTTAAGAGAAAATCAGCTCAAAAATACTCAGAAGGTGGCTGGTTGGTATCCTGGGGACATAGATAAGTTAAACTAATACTCTTTTACAGTCTCCATATCTTCACATATTTACCTTTTTAATTTTACTTGTTATATATTGTTAAACACTTGTAGCTAACGCACACTGAAAGAGCTGCTTCTAAATGGATCTGAAGTATGACCAGACCTCATGTGTACCCTGGGCTGGAGTGAAGCTGGTGGGTTGTTCTGGGGGAGGGGCCAGAGAGGAAGAAGGGACATGAGAGCTTCTGTAAATTTATCTTGTAATCTTGACACTGTATACATACTGTCTTAAAAAGCATCTTGTTTAATACATTTGTTCTAGGGATTTAAAAAAAAAAAAAAAAAAAGAAGAAGCAAGAATCCTAATTTACACTGAGAGGTTTAAATTTGAGCTTAGTGGAGCAGCCTTGTTTTTGAACAGCTAACCGGAAGGTTCCTGTTCTTCAGGAGCTTGAAGCATTACTTTGCTGCCTGTATAGGAGAATGTGGGGGGAATCACAAGGCACAATGAAGGGGAGAAGACCCGAGGTCACAAGTCACAAAGCACAAGAAAAATTCTAGACTTTGAGAGGTATGTTAATATCATAATTTAGCAGAAGGATGGCTTGCAAATGCAGCAGCCTCCCAGCAGTCTTTGTATATGGGGCACACGTTTTGCATTTGCATTGGTGTGAGGCACATAATATTATAGATGTGCAGGATAAAACTGAGAACAAGATATGCTGCTCCCTGTGCATCCGAGTGCTGCCTTCTGCCAGAAGGGTACCTGATGGCTGCATACAAAATCAGAAAGGGAGACAGAGTAGAAGCTTGAGATGTGGCTGGATTCAGCCACTGTGTATAATGTACAGGGAGCCCTCCTTGTTAAAAATTGTTAGGCTACAGCAAAGTCAGTGCTACTGCATAGCTATGGCATGGCTTAGAATGTCCAGCAATCTCCTTGAGGCACAACTGGATTATTCTGAACAGGCAGAGCACTTAATGGGCACAGTATACTGCACAAAGGCATTTCAGCCTGTACAACACCACCTTCTATTACTGTCTGTGTACCACTGAACCAGGTGGAGATGGACTGACTTCCAGGGCTCCTGGGGGCTTCTGAGAATTCACAAAAAGAAAAGTCTCCATCTGGGGCAGACACTGGGATTGCCCAAGCCTTGATTCAGCTGAAGCTCATGCTAGAATCCCCTTCTTGGTTACTGCAAGCAGCCTTTTCCAGGTGTACAAATGCACATCTTTGCTGGAGCAAGGACGTTTGGAAAACGTTTCCTCTTTTCAGGTGTTTCTGAGCAAGTAACTCAGAGGATGCAATAACTTTAGTCAGTGTCTTTCATTACTTGCAGGGAAACATGAAGTAAAAATAAAATAGACAAAAAATTCAGAGAGAAGAAACAGCTTAACTGCACAGGCTGCTGCCCATGGCCTGGTTGGTCTGACACCATGGCAGTGGCACCGTGCAATGAGTGGGAGCACAGGTCCCTGCAGGGGGGGGAGCATGAGCATTCTTTTACAGCAAGAACATGGGGGAGAAACTGTGTGCAATAAGTGCAGGCAACAGCCTCCAGCAGGCTTTGAGACTTCTGCCTTTATTTTCAGCAGCAGAGACCTCATCTGGGTGGGTGGAGCAACAGAGCTCTTGGCAGCACCAGCACGGGACAAGCACGGACATTTGGATGCTAAAGAGGACACTGAGCCTCATTCACTGCAACAACAGTGCTTGGGTGTGACTCTACTGGGAGCCATGCAGAGGAAGAAGGAGCACCCTTCATCACTTTAATTACTGTAACCTATCCAATCTTGTCACCTTTTATGGTGTAATTATGTGATCCAGCTCAAGACTGATCGCTTGTCCCACTGCCACACATTCTGCAGCTTCTCACAGCTGCTGGGTAGCTTTGTGTCATCATTTTTCTTACTTCCACATGGATTGAAATCAAGTTTCTAATCGTCTTGGTTTTGAAGATAATCAGTGAAACGTGCCATGCTGTCATTTTTAATTCTGTCAAGAAATATGGGGCAGAATGTTCCTTTTCATTTAAACATATTGTTTTAGGGTTGCCTTGAAAAATATTATGATCTAAAGATTCATGACATTCTTTGTCAAAACAGAGCCTACTATTTTATAACTTGCTAGTTGGCAGTATCCTCGATCAATTTGTCAGTGACAAAGCTCTCATTGCTTTTTATAGATGTTTTAAGAAATTTTCCTGTTTCTATAAGGTAGTAGCTCTCACACATTTAAGAAAAAAAAGTACAGTTTTTCCCCTTAAATCCATAGGTAGCGTGTAATTTTTAACTGTAGCATGATTTTGAGGGGAGAGTTCACAGCTGGATTAGCACAGTCTGCATTTTTTTCCATGAAAAATGAATAGTCTTAATCATTTACTCCTCTTTAGGAAGCTGCAACAAAGCAAGGGCTAAGAAATTTCTTTAGCAAAACATGAAGCAACCCAGTGGTCACTTACTGGAATAACCAATTGTGTCTGAGTCACATGCTTTTTTATTAATAAAGACAGTAATTAGTCTAGTTACATTCTTCCAAATGAAAGTATGGAGTATTGGAAGGTGAGTGCAAGTAAGCAGGGTTGACTCCTTTTGATGCTGTGTCCACAGCAATTACTCTCACACATACCAGAGAGGACAGTTTACATTCTGTTTTACTGACCACTACACCTCCAGCTATACAAATCAGAGCTTAGAGACCTGAAGGCAAACACAGGTGTGACCTAAATGATTAACTAATTTGACTGAAATTAGTCATTTTACACCAGATCTAGCCCTGCTTCCTAATTTCAAGTTTTCATGCTACATTATTTTATTTCTTTTTATTATTATTTTTTTAGGGTGTTTTATAAACTTGGGCAGAAAGTCTCAAAGGTTGAAAAGCAAGTCCAAAGACCCCCTTCTTTTCATGCAGTTTATTTATCTGAGGAGAGAGGGATTAATTCAGTAATTAGCAATGGGTGGGACTGTGTTCCCTCCTCATGCTGACTTCAGATCCTATGGAAGTCAGCATTCCTCAGGAGCTTCACAGAAGTAAGCCAGTTATGCATAGCGGAGGCATGGGTCATAAATCTGCAATAATCATTATGTGAAGAGAAAAAGCTTCTTGTGCAACATTTCCACATAGCATTGGAACATTACACCAATGAATTACAAGGTCAAATTCTTGTAATTCACAACTGCCACAGCTGTGAATCACAACTGTATATGTAGTTTAAGGGTTCACTGTCAATCGCCTTTAAGGCCAGGGCATTTATTAAATGTTGAAAAAAAAATGTTCAAATGTCATCTGTGATTGTAAAGGCTGGCCTTCGTGTCCCTTTCTAAAATAATTTCAAAAAAATAGGGATTTGGGTATTTTCTCATATTTTAATTACAGTAATCAATGTATTATTGTGACTGTGGAAAAAAATAAAAAGAGAGAGAGCCTCCCCTGGTTTCCTCAACAAAGGTAACTATACAATGGAAAACTAGCAGGGTTATCAATACTCAGATCAATTTTAAAGCTTAATTCCTCATAGAATAATAAATGATCAATAATTTGAGATTTTTTATGATCTGAAGTTAGGTTCATGTGGACATTATCATTTCTCAAATAAGTCTTCTCAAAGTAAGAACTTTGGGCATCCTTTTGTCTCCTTTTCATTAAAGATACTGTACTCTTAGTTATGCAAGACATGCGTTCTGGTGGTTGTTTTGGCCTGGGGGGGCTCTCTACTGGTCTTAAAGGATGTGGTGGGTTTTCAAAATGTGATATCTGAAGACGTGACCCAGTTAAAATGGCTTCCTATGCTTGAATTCAGCCTATATTTTATTAGTTTGCTCTACATCCACTTGCCCACCAAGATTTTGGTTGCAGGGTAGGGGGGTCAGGCCCACTGTCTTGCATGGATTCAACTTGGGAACTCTCCTCCCACAGGCTGCCCACCTACACTGATGGTGGAGCTAGGGCCAGGGCCAAGTTTTCACTGGGTCAGACAGAATCCAAGTTTTACTTAGAAAAGAAAGAGATCCAATGGATTTTGATTCATTCTCATGGTGTAAGCTTGTCCCTCTCCCACAGTCCCACCGATATGCTACCATTACTAGGGATTAAATGTGTGACAAAGCTAATAAAATTAATGGTCAAATATCCTTTGTACTTCTCAGCATGCAGGAGTAGGAAGCCAGGGTGCTTCTCAGCTTCTCCTTAGCTACAAACCACTGTTGGTAGGTCATCCCACACTGGTTTCTTCTGAATGCAGAGGCTGGCTTTGGTGGACCATGAACTTTCACTTACTTCCCTGCTTCCTAAAAATTCCTTGATATTTCTTGTCTTGGAGATTTTTTGTTTTGATTTGTGGAATTACATTAATGCAATCAAATAGCAAACACTGAAATAAAAGAAAGAGAAACATCATGTCAGAGATATCACAACCAGAAAATAGTGATAACATTTGCAGACAATTGCACTACCAAGTGAAGGTTAACTTGATGCTATGCAAGAAAAAATGTAGAGCTATTTTATTTTACTCGTTTTACAGAAATACACACATAGACTATTTCTCATCTGTATCATCTTTATCTGAAAAGCACGTGCAAAAACAGCAGTATGTGCCCAAATACTCTTTCTGGACATGGAAACTCTACCAAAGGAAGCATCACTCTTTAGTAATCATTCCTTGGCAGAGACTCTACCTTCAGCTTAGTTTTTGGGCCTAATCCAAAGCTTCCTGAAGATACCAGGAAGTCTATGCTGACATCAGCACCATGTGCTATTTGGGGCCCTCACTTTTTCGGGTTCTAATGTCTCTTGATATGGTGGTTCATATATTACTGTGCCCATATCTCTCTGCTCTGCTCAGCTTCTGCATCTTTCAGACCAACAGGGGAGAGCACATACTTGCACCTCACTTATTTGACATTCACTTAAATTGCTGTTAGGGTAGATGTGCAGCAGCAGCAGGACTGTGAATGCCAGTGGCTCTGAAGGCCTAAGATGTGGTCTCCAGCAGTCTCTACTGAGGATTTCCACAAGATGCATTAGCTTTTTGAACAGCATAGCCCTTCTCTGGTTTTCATTTTAGTCCATATCCTACAAATTGCTAGAAAAGAAAAAAATGAAGTAGAATCTTCTCAGAAATAGTTTTTGCAGTATCACTTGGTGTAAAATAAGTAATGCTGTTAAGTCTGACATGATCTAGAGATTTTCTCTTCCTCGTGTGCTACTCTCTTCTTTGACTCTTTTCAGCATTAGGAGAGGTATGTGTGTGCACATGAGTTTGCGCACATAATACTGGAAAAATGAAATACTTTTCACAAGCCAGTTTGTATCTCTAGTTTTAGGAGCATTAACTTATGAACAGGTGTGGCATCCCTTGTTTAATGCTTCCTCTCTCTTATCCTGCTTTACTTTGACATAATATTTGTCATTACAGCTTAAGCGTGCCATTGTTTTGCAAATCATTTGGGAGTCCAGATGTGCTCACAGTTAAAGGCCAGTCCTTATAATTTGTACTAGCGTAATGCAAAGAGGGGAGTCAAAGCTCTATTGTGCGAGATCACATTCAAAGGCATCATGAGCAGCAGACCCTGCTCCCCAGGCTTCTCTCTATTAGGGGAAAATGATGTAGTCTTAGATTTAAATTTAGCTAACAATAGCAGCTGTTATAATGAAGGTTCAAACCAGCACAGTCAAAGTGTCCCTTTCTTGGCCTTACTTCCCTTCTTCCTGGTACTCACTCACCTGTGTTGAGTCAATTCACCTTGCTGAGCCTGCAGAAATTTTTCTTGACAACAAGGTGAATGGCTTTCTGCTGTAACAGGAGGATGAATTATCTCAGAGTAGGATCAAAAAAGAACCAGAGCTGGTGTAAGGGCAAACAAGTGCATAGCTAGGGCTGGGTAAGTGAGGTTTGGGAACATGGTGGGGTAGAAGTGGGGTGAGAAAACTTGTGGAGCAGGGCTACTCTCTTTCACAGAGCCATAAATCACTTCAACCTCAGTGTGTATTCTCATCTTTAGTTTTCATCTTTGTGCATCTGGTCCTGGCCTTGACTTGGTGTGGGGTGACAGCAGCCTGCCTGGACCCCAGAGCACAGCAAGACCTGTCCCTGCCCATGCCCTGGGGCTCCCCTCCATGTGCTCAAGACTCAGGACCTTGTATCAGACCTTGGGTCATCAGCCTCTGTCCCAGTGAGGCCACAGCAAGACTGTGCTCCAGGGCCTTGGTGAGTCCCTGTCCCTAGGGAAGTACCTGGTGCTTCTGGCTGCCAGGCCCTGCCCTGAGGGTATCTGGGAGCGTGGTGCCCCAGCCCTGGGTGTAGCTTTGGGTCTCTCCAGGGACCTCTGCTTAGCTGATGAAGCCAAGTCCCAGCAGCTGCCTGTGGGTGAGCGGAATCCCTGTAGGCTCCTGCCTCAGTCCCCACTGCCTGGACAGGGATCTTGTGTACCAGCGGGTGCTGGCGCTGATACAGTGGGGCTATCTCCCAGCACTGAGCCAAGTTTGGGGCTGCCAGAGGCATGCTCATTCCTTTCTCTCTGCAGGTGGACCTGGGCAGCAACCCCCGTGAGTGTGACAGTATTCTCCAGAGGAGATGGAGCCTCTTCAGCCATGGCAGCTACTGGTGCTCCAGATGGGCTTTGAACCTTTAGAGGATAAATCCTTAAGAGTCGACTTGTTTGTCTGTGGTGTTAGTGCATGTTAGCAAGTCAAGGCAAAAAGGTGGTTTTCCCACAGCATTTATCTTTTGACCTGCTATTGTCTTTGAAACTTATGTCCTGGGTTACCATCCCCGGCAGTTCCTCACATTAGTAGGTCCAGGAAGTTTCTCCCAATTGAACATTTCCTCCGCAGCGCATTTAGTTTGAAACCCTAGATGGACAGGTTAGTAGTAGTGCATCCAGGCCCTTCTACAGGCAAATGAGAGGGATGGTATCACCCAGTGCCACTCATTTCCTCTAAGTGGGTTCTGCTGTTTCTCAGGCTGTCACAGCCTCCACGATCACTTCTAGATTTCTGTTTCTTTTCATGAAGCTACTGGGAGATGAAGCGTTCAGGTATTTTGGAACACCATGGAAACCAGGCAGTGCTAGAGTTAAAGCCTTCTGTGGAAGATATTTGTGAAGACTGTTCCAAGAATCTGTGCAAAGATCATGTAATCCATTACTACTGCTGCTGTTCCTTTTGCCTTTTTCTCCTAATCTTGGCTTTATACCTTCTCATGTGCTCATCTACTCGCTCAGAGTAGTAAGTCACTCCCTCTGTAGTATACAGTCTTCTTTTCCTCCTGTTCATCTCTAAAAAACTTTGCAAATCTTTTCCATGCAGTTCCCCTCAGACATGCTGCATATAGCCATCTTAACACTTGCACTGCTGCCCTGTGTGCTGCTTGTGTGTGTTGAAACGTAGTTGTCTCCACATTCTAAAATTATAATTAACAGTCAGAAGGTACCTCATAGATAATACAGTTGAACAAATCACTAAAGAGTTATGTAAATACATTGCCAACCTATCCTACTTAAAGCAATGCTGTACGAAATACAAGTTTTGTCTACTTAGCAGCAAGGTTTTTATTGTCACTTTGTTAGCTCTCTTTCTCCCTCATGTTGTATAGGGTTATTACACAAATGCAGCTTAACAAGCTTTGATATACTGTTTTTTTTTAGCATGCAAGAACATTTTTTAAGGCTGATTTTGTTTGTGATTAATCATAGTATACTCCAGCCATAGATCCACGTTATTCTTTAGCATTCTTTATATTTTCTGCTCTGGCCTACCTTTCAGATCTCTCACTATTGTTAATCCCCACAGCTCAAACTTGCCTAGTCTGAAATCCATCATTGTGCTTCGTTTAATGAGACATTTCTCCAGTCATCATTACTGCAGATCAATAGAAACAAATCCCTGTCTCCTGACTGGTTTAGGTAAGTATCTCACGCATTACTGTCTTTCCAATTTGATCCAGTTTAACAGTCTGCTATTTTTTTTCTTCCTTACCCCCTCTTCCCTAATCTGCAGAGACAGATATAAATCTTGAGCCAGACTCCAAGGGGTTTCTCTTGTATGATTTTCCCTCTGTTTGTTCAAAGGACTGGCTGTGACTGCCAGACAAACAGCTGCCTAAGCAGTTGCCCTAACAAACGGAAGAGGAGGAAGGCAGGGGCAGCGAAGGGAGCTCTTTGCCCTTAGGGTCCTTGTTCACTTACACTGCAGAGAAATTCAAAAGCTAATGAGGTCCCATTGCTGGGGGGAAAATGGGAATAATCTGAGATATTTGGAAGAGAGTAAAAATCAGTCACCATTAGTGAGGGCTTTACATCTGCATATCTTTTCAAGGCTACTCCTAACAGACAAAGGGGTTAGACATTGATAAGTGAAAATGAGATTTTCTTTTTATTTCTCTGTTGTGTAAATCAACTTGCTGTGGAAATGACAGTCCCTCCTTTCTCACCTCTCCCATTCCATATCCTTACCAAGACCAGACCTATGAATGAGATCCCAGCTTCTGGGAATTTTTATTGTTATGTACTTGGGCACCAGCAGCCCCGAATGTATGTTTGGGAGCTTTGGAATGCCTCCTCAGCCAACACCTTTTCTGTTTTTGTGGTACTTCCAATTGCTGCTGTGCACTGTGGTTCTGTGAAACCAAGTGTAGGCATGTTTAAAAGGTGGTCATGGCTAACTGTTTCCTTTGGTGAGATTTTAGGTGCCTGCCTTGTGTGGGAGCAGATTACAATTAGATCTCTGCAGTGAGCGTTACCTTGAGCTGGCTGCCCTGCCTTTCTAATGGAGGTCAGTGCCTCCAGGACGGGGCTGATGGAATGGCTCTTGTGCTGGGTCAGCCTGCAGCTGCCCTGAAATTCAGGAGCTTTCACTCTGGCGTACTGAAACAATCTGAAGGTGGCATCAGCTTCTGTTAATGTATTGGACTGTTCCCTTTGACAGTCCCCAAGATAATTCCCAACTCATTGCCCTGACAGTGAGGGTAACATTTTGTGTCTGTACATGGGAGTTATAGTAGGGGAGACTGCCAACCCACCTCAAGCAAACAATTTCAGTCTTCTGTAAGTCTTCTTGTACGTGCACAGGAGCACTAAAACTCTTATATCACTACCCTGCATATACTATACCATCTATGTGTACATACAAACAAAAATGTTCATGCTCACACACAGGAAGGATTTGTCTTATCATGGCCATTCCAGGTATAAAGAAGATGTTTTTTCTCTGGCTGGCAAAAATAACGTTTATTTTTCACGATTCCTTATTCATTATGTCAAGGCTGATCATTCATCTGCGTGTATTTCTATCACTCTCAAAGGAGTCTAAAAGGTGAATCCACAGCTGGAGAGGTACTCTGATATATTTACATCTGTACAAATGTGGAATCATAACGAGAGTTTGTTTTTCTCTTTTATTCACTACACTTATTTTACTGCTCATTCATACTGTTCTCTTTTGCAGATCGTAGAACATTTCCCCCCCGTTTCTGGTATTTGCGGTGAAGGGAATGGTGTACCGTAAGTAGATTTAGAATGAAAATGGACAAATTTTATTAATGTACTCTCACAGATTTTGGATCTCTAGTTCTGTGCCAGGACGAAGTTTTATGGAAGAGGTATGCTTAAAAAATAATGCTCAATATTCCATCATTTAAAGATTTTATAAACCTTGGTTTTGAGTCTTGGCTTCTAGAGCCCATAAACACTCTCTCACTGAAGGCAGTTTCTTGATATTGAAGTGAAAAATCCTGTGGCTCAGATGGCTGCTAGTATTTGATCAGTGTGTTAGAAGGAAAGTAAACAAGAAAGGAGAAATTTCAGTGCTACTTTTTTTTCTCCCGGAAGGTCCTTGTTTATGGCATGTTACAGTGACACCTGGTGGAAAAGTATTGGAAGTCTAAGAAAAATCTCGTTCTTAAAATGAGCAGATAACTTGCAAGGTATTTAATATCAATTTGATTAACTATATTGCAGTAATGGTTGGAGCCCGTTTGCACAAGGTATGCATATGCATATGAGGATGTGCAAATGCATGCTTACAAGACCTATCAGTATCAGTAAGCACAAATCTTTTTAGTTACAAGGAAAGTGTCACATGTAATTGATAGTAACCAAATCTCCTTGCCATGAAAGTCAAATGTCAGCATTTTATGCAGCTGCCAACTTCTGGTTTTTTCAGATGCACCTTTACTTTATTCCCAATCAGGATCTTAATTTGAACCCTCCTTCTACCTCCCACTGCTATTCCTTATGCAGCCCCAAACAAGACCAAAGACACATCCTCCAGTGCCCCAAACTAGTTCCTCCTGTCAGCCAAGTCTCCCCCACAAATATTGCCCAGCCTCACCTGGACCCACTCCAGGCCCCTGGTATCCTGGACATCAACAACCTCAGACCTGTGAAGAGCATTAACTGTCAGACCTTTGCTGTCTTTTCCTTCCAGCAGGGTAGTAGGAGCTATAGCTTATACTGTAGGATGTCTTTAGCTCCCACATTCAGTGTGACCTGTGCTTTGCCAACCAGTTGCATCTAGCAGGTGCACAGTGCAGGCCTGAGATCAGTGAGTCTGTCATGGGGACAATACGATCCTTCAGCCTGTGGAAGTTCAAAAGCATGGTCACCAGCTGTCCTGGTGGGAACCCAGCACAAGCTGATACTGTGCCTTTTTTCAGTCTCTGCCGTGGGCAGTAAATGGAGTAAATGGAGTTGAGAAAATGTGGGAAGCAGTAGCAAAGACAGTCCTTGTGATCACATATTCCAGGGATAGTTTAGGAGTTAGTAAAAGTTAAGGCCTATTCTACATTGATGTTTTTGTAACCTCACTTCTGGAATGTGAGAGAGTTTTAAGGCATGAATCCCATGATACCTGGTCTGGATGTTAGGAAACTGACATGGGTATATTTAATTTACTCATGCAGACCTACTAGCCCTAAAGACCAAATCTTGAGAGTCCTAGGATCTCTAGAAGTTCTACCCAAAACACATACTTCACTGCCTGTGGAAGGTATCACAGCCTACAGCTGCCTGTTGCCAACTCCCACTCCAGACATGCTGTTCTTGTGAGCACTGACAAAGCTTCTTCAGCCAGGCTGAGCTGGATTAGCAAAGAGCTACTCTTTAAGCAATCAGCCTGACCTGGTTTATTTTGGCTGGAGCTGAGAAGTTTCCTCTTGAGCAGCTTTGCTGGTGGGTTAGAGGGGGGCAGCAGCCGTCTGGAGTGGAGAAGTGGCAAAATTTTGAGGCAATGACTCCTCTACACTGGCATATCTGGAAGCCTATGGTCTCACTCTCAGCAAGCAATTCCCTTGGGCAGCAGTGAGAAGGCCCCTCAAGGCTTTCCAGGACAAGTGGGTGAAAAGGAAGGATCCTGTTCCACGAAGCCCTTTCTTCCTCAGGCCATGTGCTCCGCAATGTCCCTCAGATTCCTCCAGCCTGGCTTATCCCTTACTCCTGCCTCTGTGCTATTTGCTCCTTTCACCCACCACACGTGAGCGCAGCAGTACATGGAACTGTGCTGTGACACGACTCAGAGACAACAACTTTGGGTTAATGCTAACCAATTTGTTTCTGTTGTTGCTGGGTTAGCGTTAACCAGATTCTCAGCCTAGTTCATTGCATGAAAACATGAACATTTTCCTGGCAAATGAGCTGGGTGTGCAAAGGTGGAGAAGCATTTGGGTATGAGTGGATAAGTGCATCGATGGGATGTGACAGTTTAAACTGGTCATTAAAATGCTATGTTACTTTTGTGCTTGTGAATATATGCACACAAAACTGCCCAAAACGCATGTAAAAAAATACCATAGCATCTATTTATACATACAAATACATAAGATGGATTGATTTCTTATTCCAATTCACAGTTACTTTGTGGATAGCTCTGCTAGTACAATAGAGAGGTGCACAGCCTGGAAGCTGCAAGTATCTCAAGCCTGAATTCCTACTGACTTATTTAATTACTGGTGTCCAACTTGATGTAGGACACTTTACCTCTCTCTAAATCAGATATATGATTAATCTGCCTATTTCTATTTTCTTCCATAATACAGGCACAAATGTATTGAATAGAATTAAATAATATTTTATACTGACTGATATGACCTGTAGTGTTCTAACAAAGTTACTCAAAATCACGAACAAACGCACTTAGTTGTAGACATTTGAAAATACATAGCAGTAGCTTGATCGTAGTAAAAGTTAAGATTAGGGCTCTTTTCTCCATCTTTCCACTTCCGTGTTGTTTGCAGCACCTGACTGAAAGCATTGTGCTTAGTTTCCTCTTGACGTTAATGATATTTATGTAAGGAGATACGCTGACTTTCATTGGTCACCCCTTTTGTTTCAGTGGTTTAATAAGAAACTATGAAATAGATGTTGTGCAATTTCAAGACAGCTGCTCCGGGAAGCAGAAAGGTCGTACAAGGAATGGACTGTAAACAAAGAATTAAAAATATTTAATACACTGAAAAGTAGAAATTTCACAGTAGTGTCTCTGTCACCTAGACTTGAAGGAGTTTGTATGAACAAATCAAGGAAGGAATCAGTCTGCCAGATGAAACTGCTCAAGTTATGAGGAACATTTGCCTGTGGGATCTGCTTCTAAAAAGACTTGGTACTTTTTACTTCATTTGGATTTCTGCTGCATATTGTTCTTTCTCAAAAAATTGTCAAGACCTATGTACAAGTAACCTGGTAAGTTCTGAAAAACTGTACTTAATCTTTTGAAGTACATCTGGTTGTTAGCACTGTAAGAATTTTCAGTTACAGATCAAGTTTTTAGTTTTAATAGTATATTTGAGTAAAAGCAGAGTATGAGAACTAATATTTCACATTTGAATTTGTAGAACCTGGTAAAGAAAAAATCCCATTAGCCAGATTGTGCGAGTTTTCATTTTATGCTTTTGTTTCAGCAGATCCCAAAATTACTACAAATTCTAAAAACCTTGGAGGGTGGTGGAGAGAAATTTTTTCATTCAGTTTGTTCACTTTACTATCCAGTTTCTGTCTAGTCTGTGATTTTTCTCATATAATCCTTGAGACACTGTAAATACACAATTGCTTGCACAATTATCCTGAATTTGTTTCAGTTTCTTTTTTAAATCACTTAAATATTAGGTATTTCTTTAAGAAGTAAAACAAGTGGCTAAATCCTTTCTTAGTATTCCTTTGAGTCAAGGGGAATTTAGTATTTTTCCTTCTACTGATGCACAACAAAGATAAGCAGAAGCTCACAAATCCAAACAATAATTCTACCTCAGGCTCTCTGGAGTTACCTACTTGTTTCTATTTGCTTGAAACCTTGATGTGTTTAGAAGACCATGTACCTTTGCTCTGTAAAAAGTACATTTTGTGCCTCTGGGCTAATTGGCTGTGTAAACCTACTGCAGGAGGTTATCACCTGCTCCATTTTGTTTCATACATTTGCCTGACGGTTTCTTTAGAACTATTCGTTAACTCTAGCGCCAGTGAAAGAGTTAATTGTTTTCCATGATGGAAGCCTATCATGCAGTGATAACTTTAATGGGGATCCTTTGATTTAAGCTTAAATTAATTCAGAATAAGAAATGAGTTGCTCTTCCTATCAGCTTTGAAAGACAGGAAAATCGCATTCATGTTCGGTGAACAGGGATTCAGATGAGTCTGAGAGCTGTAAATCTTATTTTTCTTCTTCAGTCTACTTGTTGTGTTCACATTTACTTTGTGACAGCTTTGCGTGGGTCTGGGGTTCTACTTACTGTCATGTTATCTGTGCCCCAGCATGCTGAAAATCTCTTCCTGAGTGTTGTTTTGTTAAGAATAATCTTACTTGCTCACAGGATCAAACTGAAGACCTAGCATTCAGCTTTTCAAAGGCTCTTATATACACCTCCAAATCGTTTGTACTTCACAAGACCTGACTGGTTTTACATACTTGGAGTGACGTGGAAAAATAGGCTGGGAAGCACTTTGGGCCAGAGAGGAAGGCTGGTCACCATTTGGCTGCATAAAGTCTGTCAAAAGGCGGCCAGACAAAAGGCAGTTAGCTTGAAGGAAAGTCTTTCTGCTCTCTAGAGGTCAAAGATTGTCATTTATGCCCTGTTTACTTAAGAAGCATTTGTTATTGATTCAGTGAACCAGAATGACGGGAGGAGGGCCAAATTCCTACCTGAGATAATTAAATTAACACTACTGGATTCTGCCAAATCTTCTTTCTTGTGGTGCTCTGAAATTGGTCTCAAGTGGGAAGATACCTGTGTGTCAGCAATAAATTTATTCATATGACTAAACATGAGTCAAAGAAATTCTGTTTTACAAGAAACCAATGCTTAAATTTAATAAAATAATTTGGGGGGGAACATTTTGACTCAGTAAAAATAGATGTATTTTTTCCTCTTGTAGGAAGGAGAACTTGGAATTACTAACCTCTGCAATGTTAGTGACATCAATGTAGCAGTGAGTAATGGTTTACTTTGTTAATTACTGACAGTTTGCATTACTGCTATTTGAATAACTCAAGTACAATGACCATATTGTCAAAGACCACATGTAAGTAAGTCGTATGCTTAGATTAAAGGGACAACTATCAGGTTTTTTGCTTAAAGAAAACTCTGTGTATAGAGCCTGACTCTGTGTCTAGATTTTGTCAATAGAATTCATAATCACACTGATTCAAAACGAGAAATTCTTTAGAAAATGGGGCAAAACCAGTGTAATCCCCAAAATGTAAATCATTAAAGACTTTTCATCAGCTAGCTTTGTACAGTTCAATTTTGCTTATTTTGTTTTCTCAGTGGTTTCATGGGAGAAAACCTAAAACAATTGTTTAAAATTTAGAGTTCTGTATGAGTTCAAAGGTTTGTACCGATACCAGGAGATTCTTTAGCTTAACATGAACTTTCTGTAGCAGCATTCTTGTAAGTCAATATTCTCCTCCTTCCAATTTCAAACACAGTTGATGCTGGTAGTTATATATATATTCTTAGACTAGCTGTGGAGAATTCAGTTATCGGTATTTTCTGCAGAGATTAGTGAGAAGCAGCCTCTCAGCACCTGGTATCTAGCAAGGCTGGATCATTTATGATACTGGGACCATAAAAGGCTGTGTTGTCATGACAATACGTAGCAAAGATGACTTGACTATTTGCTCATTGTTATCAAGACTTGCTATTTTTTTTTCATGAGGCTTTGTAGTACATGATGTCAGAGGCTCCTGCTTCTGAAATCATTGCCTTCTAGCTTCTCTTCAAAAGGAAAAATGTACACAATTATTAAGAGGAGGATGGGAGAGAATAAAGAAGACAAATCCAAAGTCAAATTCAAATCACATGCTATTTATTACATCTTTGAAAACTTACCATTCCACCATTCTTGGCTGTGTTGCATAATGCTTATCTGTTACTTCTTCCCCATGAACAAGTGGCTCTGAGCCATTTTCCTCTTTAGCACTGGAGTTTTCCTTCTCTTTAAAAATGTGATTTCAAAGTCCTTCTTAAACCCACCATCTATCTTTGCAGTGCATACAGGGATGTCAGTTTTGGAATGCAACAGTGCCGGTCAATTGTCCACTGAAATGTGTGAGTATTGCCTTAACGTGGGTTCCATAGCACTTGTCTCTTGCTCATCAAATACGGATGATGGCAGATTTGGAAAAATTAATCAGAGCAGCATTTCTATAAAAAAGACGTAAAGTCTATATTTTTTTCAGTGCATTTATAATTTCTCAGTTGGGAAACCAATCACAGAATATTTCAAGTTGGAAGAGACTCAATAGGATCAATAATAATTCTTGACATAGAAGTTACCTGTAACATCAAAAGTTTAAACTGTATTTGTCAACATTTTGGAGCATTTTATAATTCATCAGGCTCAACCACTTGCCGAGGTTTTCAAGCACTGAGAAAGAATTAGTGCTTTTAAGGATTTTACTTTGCTGCAGCCTATCTCATTGTTACACACAGATGTAAAAGCAGAACGTGTCTTCATTAGTTTGTGTTTGTTGTTTTTTTTTCAGGTGTAGCTTTTCCTTTTTTCACAGTTCACCAATGATCAAACTTTGTAGTGTACTTTCACTGTAAGAAATTTCTGATTAATTGGTATCTGTTAAAAATACTCCTTGATCATATTTATGCTAATCCTATGTTTCATTTATTTGCTACTTGTCAGAACAAGACATACACCAGAGAATGTGAGGTAAGTTAAATGCTATCAGATTGGCACAAGCCTAAAATAGTCATAATTTCAGCTCCTACAATGTTCATACAGTTCTAAGAAAATACACAAACATATCTATCTGTCCAGGTCTAATTGTTCTGTGTTTCCTAAAGCTGAAGAATGAGTTATGTATTGGAATATACAATCCTCCTTTCCAGCATATTTGCTAAGGGCATATTTGCATTGAAGGCTGCTCTGTAACAAGGAATATTGCTTTAAAGAAAGCAGTCTGATCCCACCAGCATGAGACACAATACAGACCTACTTAAGCTATTTTCTAGGCTCTCCCAGGAGTTCTGTTCTATTCAGTTTTTCATTGATACTATCAAGGATGAACCAGTAAGAATGCTCACTAAAGACTGAATGACACCAGCTTGGAAAGAAGGGGAAGCTAGACTGGAAAGAATAGGCAAAATACATTCCTGACTGGATAGAGGACATGAATTAAATAAAATGTAATTCAAGAAGGTGCCATTTGGAGCATGGGATGGGATACTGTTGACTGCAGGAATGCAGTTGGGACCGCTGAGGCCAGTTGCTGTATCCAGATGGAGGCAAGCGGGCAGTGGAGAAGCTGGAGAATAAACCTGCTAGGAGGCTGGAAATGTAATTGGAAGGATTGATTTTCTGGGTGGCAGTGGCATGCATTTCAGTCTGTGAAACTGAAAACAAATAAGCTAAATGATTTACAAATAAGATGGTTTTGGAGCATAGGAACTGTCCAATAAATAATCAACTTACTTCTATAGAAACAAAGAATCAGCGTGGGGTGTTTTTTGTTTGTTTCTTTGTTCGCTTTTGCTTGTCTGGCCACACAATATGCCAGTTAAATTCACAAACTGCAAGGGTTTTTCGGGATTATCTTTCTGCTGGATCAGCTGGCTGATTTGACTCCTCATGCAGTGAGACAAGCATCATATACTGCATGCAGGGGATCAGACCACTGCAGTCTGTGGGAAAGGAGGAGGGGTAAGAGTGGGACTTCTCCTTTGGCATAGGCTCAGCTCTATCAAGTGGCTACACCCCAAAACTGAAGTCCAATTACTGTTACTAATTGCAGTATTATCCTGTTGAATATTACCTCTCACCTTGGAACAGAGGAATGGCACTGAATTCATTGGGAATATGCACAGAAAGGGGCAGCCACTATAGGTAGAGACAAATTCTTGTTTTCAGGCATAGCAGATGGCAAATTTCCCTCAAAATTCCTAAGAGCCAGAGCTTCAGTAATCCTCTTTCATCAAGCAACAATTGGATTTATGGTGCTGACAAAGATCAGAAGAAGAAGAAAGAAAAACAATACAAAACACAAATGGGTGAAAATGTCTGTGATAAGTGAAGTTGAAAGCACTATGAATCAGCTTGTAAAACTGATGGCATGATCCCCTACAAACCAGGCAGTACCTGATTGTAAAGTAAAGCTGCAACTTATAGCTGATAACTGATATCTGCTATTACCCAGACCTTTGCTTTCTAATAATCATGATAATTCAGTTGGAAGTATTTTATTTTTCTGAGTATGAAAGCTTTGGGAAAACTTTTTAAATGCTTACACATGGCACCTACTGCTCAGATGTGAGATAACATATGTGGAGATACACTGCTAAACAAGTTTTTACATCCATCTTAGCTGCAACTGTGAGTTGTCTGAAATAACATGCCTTATCAGTGTCCATAGGGTGCCAGAAGTGGATATCCTGGAATCAAAGAAATTGCCTCTGAACGGTCTAAAGGTTAATTATCACTTGAAAAATGGCTGCTGTATGAAACAAACTTCAAGATTTACAGGCTAAGTAAACTCACAGAATCAAATGAGTCCAAATACAAAAGTTCTGAATTTTCTGGAGGCTGTGCCTTATAAGTCATTTTTAGTCTACTGAGATGCATCTGGAAAATGTTACTATCTCTTCTTAAGTTCTCTTGAGTACCTATAAAGCATGGTAACACAGCTAGATTCCCTACCTAAATTGAAACCTCTTAGGAGTTTTGTATTTTTGAGACATGAGTGTGGTGAACTCACTGCCCCAGGGTAATGCCATGATTACAGCTTTGTGAACTTGACCACAGCAGGAGTAGTAACTGGCTGCGGTTTAACTTGTCAGACAGCTCAGCACTATGCAGCTGTACACTCACTCACCTTCTCACTGGGATATAAGAGAGAACTGGAGAAAGGATAAAACTTGAGGTACAGGTAGTTTAATAGGACAGAAAAAGAAGGGAAAATAATACTAATAATGATGATAGAAGAATATAAAAAGCAGGTAATTGCTCACCACACACTGACCAGTGCCCAGGCAGACCCCGAGAACCGGTACGCCTCCACAGCTAGATCTTCCAGTTTTATAGTTCCTCATAATGCCGTGTGATGTCCTGGTTCTGCCCCCTCCCACTTCCTTGTGCACCCCTAGCTCCTCACTGGCAGGGCATTACCAGAAGCTTAGTGTAAACACTGCTCTGAAACAACTAAAACGTCATGTGTTAACATTATTTCCATACCAAATCCAAAACACTGTACCATAGCAGATACTAGGAAAAAACTAACTTGATTGCAGCCAAAACCAGGACATAAATACTACCAAGGAGGTGTGAATTAGCCACGGCTGCTCTGACAAATTATTGATTTCAACCATTTTGAAAATTCCTTGTACGAATGTGCTTCATTCATGCGAAATAAATGACGCAGGAAAGAGTGAAATACAACATGTAAAATATGTCACTAAGTTAAAAAACCTTATTTCCTAACTCCTTGGTAGCCATTGAATTCTGTTTCCAGCTTTAATACAGCTCCATATTTGTGCTTTCCACAAAGAAACAGTGTGTAAGGATGAAAGCCCTAATTCAGTGCTCAGTGAAATTGATGGAATGGTTTTCAGAAAATTCTTTGGAATGAGATTGTGGTTCTGCTATTTTATTTTTTTTAGAGCATGTAATTATTTCCACAAGATTTTTGTGTGTTTAAAATGCCCACAGGATTTGTATGTATTTGAAATTTATGTATTTCCACAAAACTAACCAGTAAATTCTGTATTCCCACACAGACAGTTTCCTGCAAGTTTGGCTGTAGTTGTGCAGAGGATGCATATGGTGTTGAAGCACAGAGTAAGACTAAGCGTGGTCCTGTCTGATTCACTTTCTGATAAATGCAGTTTTCAGATTACTGCTTTGCTTCACAGTCTGGATTTCTTTGGAAAAAAAAAATAAAGATGTCTTATGTTTTTGTTTCATCAGAAAACTATCATTTTCTTCTATTTTTCATATAAAAATGAAGTTAACTTTGTCTTGTAGTAACACTTTTTTTTCCCTCCCTTTCATGGACCTGAGACTTTTTGAACTCAATATCAACTATTTTAGGTGATACTTTGTAGAGTGCTCATCCTTAACCTGACTTCTATGTTGAAATCTTTGCCAAAAGCTCCTGTGATTTACATGGGAACAGTTAGGCTAATACAGCACTGTTGAAATAGACTACCTGAAAATCCTCCCTACAGAAGTCTCCCCTACCTTCTCTAAGTTTCTGTTCAGCAGACATTTACCAGGTACCTGTAGCTACAAATGGATATACGCAAGTGCAGAATTGTAGTTACATTTGCTTTCATTGAACTTGGCCCAGTTCAGGCCTACTTATGAATCCATGTTTAAAATGTCTTGTGATTTATTCATCAATATTTAAAATAAATCCTTTTCTGTGCTTTTACTGACTTCATAGCTGTCATATATGTGGAGTAATATGCCCAGAGATTGCCATGAAGGGATTTTTCTCACTCTTAGTTTGTATTTTCCCCTCAGACTATTTGAACAAGCCTGGAGCACCATTTGCATCTACCATTGGAAGCCACAACATCACATTGGGTTGGAAGCCAGCTAGTATCTCTGAGGTTAAATACATTATCCAGTGGAAGTTCCATCAGCTCCCTGGAGACTGGAGATACACAGAGGTAAAGACAGGCAATTCCTTCTACTTTGCAACGTTTCTTTGGATTTATAATCCAGTCCTGCTTCACTGGGACAAAAAAAAAAGAAGGTTATTTATTAATAGAGTATAATCACACCAAAAAAACATGTGAGGAAAGAAAGTAATAGCCAGATTTTGGAACAGAAGTGGCTGTAATTTACTGGTGAAGTAGGTGATCCCTTTATTGTTTTCTAGCAATTTGCTAAGACCGGTAAAACATGTTAGGATTCTTAGTATACTTGTAGGGCACAGGTTATGTATATAATTTGCTCTTTGCTTTATTTTAGAAAGACATTTGATAATACATTAGACACATAAGAGAAGTTTCCAGAATCATGAGTAGTGTGAAAAGCTGAGAAATGAGCAATTATTCCTTTTCCTCCAACACAGGAATCTTGAAGGAGAATAGCAGGTAGCAAGTTCAAAACAAGCTCATGAAGGTATTTCATCACTGCATGTGTGATTAAGCTGTTCATCCACACCTGTGGATGTTAAATTGCTAAATGTTAAAATTACTAAAATTACTATATAGGGTTCAAAAAAACGACTGGAAAAATAACAGTAGAAAAAAAGTAGTTCTACTGAATGCAGATATTGCCATTGTTTCTTGTTGATCCTCAGAAATCTTTAAAGACATCAAGACTGAGATTATTCTGGAGAAACATAATTGAGAGCTTTCTATTTCTTTTTCCCCCGAGGCACTTTTCCTTAGAGATATTTTTTTGATTCTTGTAAAAGACACAATAGTTGGCTAGGTAAATCTTTGTTCTGATTCAGTATGGTCATTTTCGTATTAAGTTCTTTTGCGTCAACCGCATACTTGTTATCTTGCCATCATCTCTCTTGAAACAATTTACAGAGTACAGCAAGTTAGTACAAAAAATCATGATGACCATTTGTTAAGCAGGAAGTTCTTTAGAATTAATGATAGGTTAAATAACAGGGAGCAATAACTTCTGACCATAAATACTTTAGGGTAACTAGGAGGCACTGGATCTTAAACCTTTGGTACATACATCAAAATTTTAAAATATAGTGCCTACATTGTCTTACCATTTTAGTTTTTGAACTTCATTCGTCTAATTTACTATTGCATCTATGCTTCCACATGTTCATTCATTGTTTAGATTTGGTTGTGTGTGTGTTCTGAATAAAAGAGGAGGTAAAAAGTTTTGAAAGGAAGAAAGACCAAATTTTGTGCCACAAATAACTCCCAGAATTTGTTCTCATTTAAACTTAGGATACCACACTCCAGAATCCTGAAATATGTATGCTGCTGTATCAGACTTTTTTGAGCAGGTAACACTCTGTGTAGTAACTCCAGATGGAGGAAGGATGAAAATTGTGTGTTTATGCATTGATCTAGGTAGTATCTGAAACTTCATATACAGTCAAGGACCTTCAAGCCTTCACTGAGTATGAGTTTCGAGTAGTTTGGATCATAACCTCTCAGCTGCAGCTCCATTCTCCATCAAGTCCCAGTTACCGGACCCATGCTTCTGGAGGTAATGAATTGGACTATCACATCTTTCAGGACCGCATTAGAAACAC
This sequence comes from Numida meleagris, assembly GCF_002078875.1. Classification (NCBI taxonomy): domain Eukaryota; kingdom Metazoa; phylum Chordata; class Aves; order Galliformes; family Numididae; genus Numida; species Numida meleagris. The sequence goes on from NC_034411.1 coordinate 63,281,377, forward strand.
TTAGGTTTCCTTGTTTCCTGCTTCTTTCACAGCAAAAAATAATGCTTAACCTCAAGAATTGTATGCATGTTTTATGCTAGGCAACTGCACAGGACTGAACAAAAATACTACAGAATCTTTTTATTTGAACTACTTTTGGTATTAAAAATGTGCATGGAAAAATACACAGTCAAAATTGTAAGGATGCATTGGATAACTTTATGCACAAGAACTTTTTGAATGAAATACACACCTTTTCCTGGACATAATTAAAAAAACAAAAACAAAAACAACAAAAAAAACCCCACTTTTTCTGAAATGTTTATTACAACATGCCAGTTAATTTCCTCATATGTAAAAAGTCTGTATATCCACAACAGAAATATGGAATCTCCCTGCACTCCACTATTTTGAGATAGAAATTACATTTAAAATGTTCCTCAGTTAAGACATCATTCATATGAGAAGGCAGATAATGTTGTAATATTTGAATATAACTTCCTGGTACGTTATTGTCTTATAGACAGTACATGATGTCATGGTATGTTACGAGTGTTTTATGGAACTGAGATAAAAAATGTTTTACTATCAGGAATCTTGCATGGATACCATTTCCTTTCTTTTTGTGATATATGCACATTTTCATACTAAAAGCTATATATACCCTTGAAGAAGGCATTGAGGAAAGTGCCATAGACTTTTAGTTTTCATCCCATGGTATAATGTACATAATCTCACAGAAAAAAAAAAGATAGTTTTCATGATTTCAAGTTACTTTGTTTTCCAGCTTTACTGAGCTTAATGCTGAAACAATACTGCTTTAGGATCTAAAATCTAAAGCACTTGTTCATGTCCCTATATGACATATATTTCTTTTCCTTCACTTTCACCCTGCATCTCCTATTTAGAAAAATAAAGAAAACCAACCAACTTCTTAATATATGAAGTAGAAGGAAGAATAACTTCAAGATATCTTTTTATGGATTATGAAAAATCCATCTGACCAGAGAATAGAGGATAGGGAAAGGTCTATGAAAACTGAGATTTAGCTTTCAGCAGATTCCCAAGTATACCGTGTTGGAGGTCCCATCTATGTGAGATGTTAAAAGTCACCTTGTAAGGCTTGGTCTGCTTCCTTTTTTTCTTTTTACAAGAAGAGAACTGTATAGATGACATTTTCAGTGAAAATGCAATACGGATATAACACTGAAGAGGCACAATTTAGAGGACAACATCTCACAGGGCAGACTGTTACTTTTCTGTCTGCTGTCATGTGGAGCAGATTGAGATATGGGAAAGAAGAGCTGAAAGGTTGTACACACAAAATAGGAAATTACCTGTATAAGTTACTTGTATGAGTACTTGTATAAGTACTTGTCCTGATCCTAATATCTAATTTCTCAATAGCTTATAAAGTATGTGTTAATTAATTAATGATAATAAATATGACTATAGACAGTATTAACAGATATAAAATTGAAAAAGTACACAAAAATGGAAAAAATTGATGTCTTAAGTACCATTCCAGAATAAATTATTTCTGTCTTTTACAGTTCCCACTACAGCTCCTATCATTAAGGATATTCAGAGTTCAAGTCCAAACACTGTTGAAGTTAGTTGGTCTCCACCACTTTTTCCCAATGGATTGATTGTTGGATACAACTTGGTCCTGACCAGTGAGAATCACGAACTGTTGAGAGCATCAAGAGGGCATAGCTTTCAGTTCTACTCTACTTTCCCAAATAGCACTTACAGGTACAGAAAGAAAAGATATTCTACATGGCCAAGGGTGCTATACCACATCTGGTCCAGGCATAACAGGGTGTGTCTAAATGCCGTATCTAGATAATCATGCTGTTTACTTACTCTCTTGCCAAAAGCACTGGTACTTACCTTGAGATGATGGAGTCATTCCAGATGGATAGGCTACTTATCTTTCTTATAATTTTATGGAAGCCAGGTGGGGAGGAAGGAAAAACAATTTGATACAGGGCAATAGGCTGCATTTTCGTAGTTGTTTATTTTGTTTGTTTGTTTAAGTCTGCATAGCATGTTTTCAGTGTATTCAGGAAATGGTAAAACAGCCTTCTCTATTTCTTTAAACATATGGAAAGTTTCCTCCATTTTTGTTAAATACAAGAACCTGCATTCTGCTTGCACTGGTAAATACAGATCTTCCTTTGAAAGGAAATTGAGTTACTCTTCTGAGCCTAATACCCCATTTGAAATTTACGCTTAGAAAATACTATTGTTGCTCCACCTTTCATAGCTGGGGAAATCAGATTCTGATTGGTTATATTTTTCTTATAGATTTCCAAAAGCATTTTATGTAAATGGATCTTTTCCAGAAGGAAAGCACTTCTGTTACAGCTGCTCTGCTTGATAAAATGTTTCTCAAGCAATCTCTCAAAAGAAACCCCCAAACCAAAACCTGTCTCTTTGATTCACCAAAGGTTCAGTATTGTAGCTGTTAATGAGGCTGGAGCTGGACCCCCTGCAGAAGCCAACATCACAACACCGGAATCCAAAGGTAGAGGAGTAGCAAAGTTCCTGGGGACAAAATCACATTTCCTGGGTTGCTGTGTCCCCAGTAGAAGAGAACAATATTTAGACTGTAAATAATGCATTACAAGGAGTTGTACACTGAGGAAGCAGCAGTACATCACAGACAGCCCTGTTCTTTGGCTGTAGGCATTACTGTACTACACAGCCCAGTAATAACCTGAGATGACAGTTGGGCCGTACAAATCCAACTTGAATTATATTACAAATGAAAAATGCATCAGTCATCTGAGGCAGTGACTGAGAAGATATACTTCCATTTTTTATATGAGATCTTAATGCACGTCAAACAAACATATTTATTTTAATAACATTGAATATATCATATTACACACTCTTGTCAAAATGTTCACAGTTATCTCATGCAAAAAGAGACTATTACCAAAATGACTTATAGTGTCTGCATCATTTGAGACATGCATACAACTCAATCTGTTCGGATTATCCAGGAATGGATTAAGACAGCATTTGATCTTAGTGTTGTGATACCCATATGAGGAAATGGTATCTAATAGCAGGAAGGGCTTTTATGCTGGATGAAAAAAGATAAGGAAAGGTTTGTTGGGAAACTGAAATTAACCAAATCCTGGTTAGAAATAAAACACTACTTCTTGAAATGAAGGCAACTACCTTGTAAAACTTTCAGGGTCCTGAGATTTAGAAGCAAGGTTAGCTGTTTTTTCCACAGCTATACATAGCCCAGACAGAAAGTACAGATTTGCTGCAGAGATTTTTTTCTCCACAGAGAGATACTTCAGCTTGTATAAGTAAGAAGTCAGCTAATGTGACCAAAACTCTCTTTCTTTACCTTTATATATATATGAACAAAATATATGATATATACCATATGTATCATATATATATATGTGTAATCTACATTGAAGAAGACAATATTGTCCCATTATCATTCTTTACTTGTGAAAATTATTTTTTCCTTGAAAAAAATCCTTACAAATTACATAAAATAAACATACTTGCTTTGCTCTTTCCCAGCTATGTGGTATAATATTATATAGTTTTCAAAGAAGTCTGGTGGTGATGTTGATGATATAAATATCCCACTTCCACTGGATTTCAGGGCAGTGTGGATGTCTTAGTGCCTTAATTTCCTTGGAAATCCTCAGGGCTTCCTTTACCCCAGAGTTCTTTCACTAGGGATTCTAATGCTATAGGAACCAATGTTGTGAAATTCAGATGATGCACTCACTCCCTACACAAGCAGTCAGAATGTGTTGGTGTAATGTTGAATAACTCTATCCCCTTTCAACACTCAAAGTTTCAGTCAGTCATTTCTAACATAAAAAAAAATATATATGTGTATATATGTATATGCACATGCAAATGCATGTCTATTAATAATGCGTCTGAATTAACAACATTACTCTGTGTGGTAGTTGCCTATCTTAATTCCAGATTTCTCTTTTTGTCAGTTAAGGAAAAAGCAAAATGGCTCTTCCTATCCAGAAACCAGTCGTTAAGGAAAAGATACATGGAACATTTCCTTGAAGCAGCCCACTGTCTGCAAAATGGTATAATACACTGCAACATTACAGGTAAAATCTCATCAGGATCTCTCTTTCACTCTCAAGTGTAACTTATGCCTGTGTTCCCCAAGGACAGAACGAACTGTCCCAGCCTGAGAGAGTATTATCTTCCCTTTGTAGTCAATGGGGAGAAATGCAAACTGTCAAGACATGATTTGATCTATTTTAAGTGACACACTTTATGATGAGATAAATTGTTTTCCCCAGTGCTACCTCTCCATTCAATCTAGGCAACTAGTTCAGAGCTGGACTTTTACAGAAGTTACATAAACTGAGGTAAGATGAAACAAAAGCATGTGTTTCCTTATGATTAATGACTGTGTTTTCTCAACAAGAATATGAGGAACTAAAGTGGTTCAAACTGAAGAATTAATACAAATTAGCAAAGGATACTGGCTGAACCTAGAGCATCAATAACCCTGGGGCTCAGAGATCAGTAACAAGGCATTTAAGTAGCCTAAGTCACCAGACTACCATGTTATCTCAAATTACTTGCCACTGTAATGTCTCTTATCTACATTGGTGTGTATGTGGTCCTTGGAGACGATGTGGAAATTTGAGTTTATTTTCTGCGGTTCACAGAGCCACAAAGACGCCAGAGAATGAATGTTGCCTCGGACTAAATACTATTTGAAAGTACCGAACTGGAACAGATAACGTCTAACTTACATTAGAGTGTATGGTGCTTTGTGAGCGGATACAAACTGCATCTCTTTGCCTTATAGAGGAAGAATCAGTGTCAATTGGTTTGCATTTTATATATTCTCTTCTTGTCTGAATTACCTTTCTGAAGGGCAATTTCTCACAATAACATCACTTACATAGCAAAGGGGAAAATTTCCTTGTCTGAATGAAGGCCAGGAGTGAAGGAGAGAAAAAGTTAACTTTTCTCCTGTGCTGCTGGGCTGCAGATTGAAAAGTGCTTTTTTTTTTTTCAGACAGATAAGAAAAAATAACTGAAAAATTGAGACATGTTTCTTACATTATTTATGTATGCATGTCTTTCTATTTTTAGGAATTTCTGTGAATGTTTATCAGCAAGTTGTCTATTTTTCTGAGGGGAATTCCATCTGGGTGAAAGGAATTGTGGATATGTCTGATGTGTCTGACCTAACACTCTTTTATACCGGCTGGGGCAATATTACATCGATCTCAGTAGACTGGCTTTACCAGAGGATATACTTTGTCATGAATGAAAAGGTAGCGCTCCAGGGCATCGTTAATTTCATATTTCACTGGAATAAATCCTATAATTTATTTTAAATGAGAAATTCTGATTTATATTTATCATGCACAAAATTTAATTATAGAAATAGATTTTTAACTTCAACCCACACATTTCACACGTTTAAAAAAAAAAAAAAGAAAAAGAGGAATCAGGTCATATTTAAAGCAAGCAGGCTATACAGAACTCTGACTCCTTGTCTAATTTTTCTCCTCAGGACAGAAAAAGCTTTGGTTTCGACTGCTTTATTTTTGAGACTGACTTCATGCCCACCTTATGCCCAAAATGAATGACTTTGTTCCTGTTACTCCCTCCTCCATCTACTTTGTTCAGTTCACACTCTTCCTCAGGAAGGCAGTGTGCGGTAACTGCTCAGTGATTATAATGCTCTTCACAGATAGAAAAAGAAGCTCAGGAGGGAAAGTATTTCATACTAGTGATGACAGCTGAGGTTACAACTGCTTCAGTCTGAAGTAGAAGTATAGATGGCAGCCCTGCACCTGATTCCCTACTTGTAAAGCATCTATTACATTATATTGCCCAGACTTTACACTTACCTTTGTATTCCTCTAATGCACTAAGGACTAGAAAGCTGCCCTAAGTGGTCAATGGGGTATTTTATTTATTTATTTATTTATTTATTTATTTAATCTTTCACTTACCACTCAGGGAACAGGGAGCTGGCTGAGCAGTAGTGAGACAATGTTACAAATGGAGCTGCAGACCAACAGAATGACAGCAGAGCTTTCTGAAGTCACTGCAGCTTAGAGAAGTCCCAGTTACAGAAGTCCTGCTTTTAGGATTGGAAAAGCATTTTCTTCCCTGTTTTCCTTTCCCTACTAGATGATTTTCAAAACATAGTTTTCTAGACTCAGGCTTTTCCATCTAGGAAAGATGACTGACAGACAGCTTTCAGGGTAAGCTGTCAGGGGTGCTTTTGTACTTGTTACACTGAGCAGTAAATATTCTTGGTGGCTGTCAACACAGGAACTCAGAAGGACCTAGACTTGGGGTGTTTTGTTGCTGAGTTCACCTGAAAGAATCTCCAGTCAGCTTGTTTGCTCAATTAGCAAATTCCCTATGCATCGCCAGTTTCTCTTCTCATTCCCCAGATATACGTTTGTCAGACAGAGAACTGCACAGCAGCTGAAGACATGACTCCTCTTTACATGACATCTCCTAGGAAGATTGTAGCTGATCCTTACAATGGGTAAGTGTCCTCCTTTGAGTGCTCTGGTATCAAAGGTGCTATAAAACTCCTCTAATTTTCTTCAGTTCGTTAGTCATCTGGTTTCTGTTTCAAACTCTTCCCTTACCTAAACAAAAGTGTAATTACAACAAATAGTCAACTAGAAAACTTTTGGAACAATGCAATATTGTTTCTGCATTTTCTTCACTAGGTTGTTAGAAGAGATAAAGCATGTCCCATGAAGAAAATTGTTTTTTAGATGTTCAGTGCATTTGTAAATACAAAGCTCTTTGTGTCTTAAATGTCTATGATTAATACTTGAGGTATTAAGAAAGAATATTCTCCAGTAGTCTGCCAGCCAGATTCCCAGAAAGTAAAAAATGATGTGCTTAATTCTTCCAGACTGTATACATATATGTATATAGCACCAAAAATATTTTCCTTTTGTCTGTGTAAAGAGAGAGACATCTCTGAGCTATTAAAATACTTATGGCTCATCTCAGAGCTCTTGCACTGTAGTTATTTGAGTCTGTTTTACTCCATGGCCAGGTATATTTTCTGTCTCCTGGAGGATGGTATATACAGAGCAAATCTTCCACTCTTTCCTGACACTGCCTCTGCAGCTTCACTAGTTGTGAAATCCCGCACTGTGAGAGACTTCATAATCAACTTCCAGTCTAAGAGACTTATTTTCTTCAACAAAACAGAACAGGCCTTTGTGTCAAGTTTTCTTGATGGTTCAGAATTTCACACTCTGCGATCACTCGTGCCACTTGATGACATTGAGAGCTTTGTTTATGAGGATAACATATTTACTGTCACAGATGGCCGGGCAGTTTTCCATGAGGAGACCTCTCAAATGGGAAGTTCTAGCTTCAACGAGTATGTTGTAGATTGCAGTTTGGAATATCCAGAGTATTTTGGCTTTGGTAATTTGCTTTTCTATGCAGCATCAACTCAGCCTTTTCCTTTACCAACTCTTCCTCGGCTTGTCACAGTGCTGTTTGGATTGGATCAAGCTGTGATCAGCTGGAGTCCACCTGAACACACTATTGGAACCAGTAAGTTCAGCTGTTATTTCCTGGAAATCCAATCCTTTTCTTTTTAGAGGAAAAACTTCCTGGTTTTCCTGTTCTTGATGTTGGGCCTTAGTGATTTCAAAAGCTAGTAAATGCGGATTTACCTCAATTTGAAGAATTTAACTCAACATTTTCCAATAAAATAACTGAATTCTCTGCGTAAATTAATAAAATTTTATATTGGTGAATAGTTGCTCTTTCACTTGCAAGGGATTTTAAGCAAGGCTCTATATTAAGTATGACACGGAGTGGCAGTAATGTTAGTTGATATCACACAGAAAATGCTTGCCAGTGATGCAGTGGCTTTAATCAGTGCTATGGTCACTATCCTCTGTTCATATGTATTTAAACAGTGCTATGGTTTAACCCAGCAGGCCGCTCAGCACTGCACAGCTGTTCTCTCACTCCCCCACTCCCTGTGGGATGGAGGAGAGAACTGGGAAATAAACAACAAAGTAGAACTCAGGAGTTGAGATAAAAACTATTTATTAAGACAGAAAAGGAAGATTAAAAAATAGTAATGATAATACATATATATATATACATACACAAAACAAGTGATGCACAGTGCAATTGCTCGCTACTCACTGACCGATGCCCAGTCAGTCTACCAAGCAGAAACTGCCACCCTTGGTCAACTGCCCACAGTTTTTTCAGGTTTTTTTTTTTTTGTGCGATGTCATATGTTACGGAATATCCCTTTGACCACTATAGGTCAGCTGTCCTGGTTCCTGGTTAACACCAGAAAACTACATGTTTGGGAAATTTTTGGTTCTTGCAACTTCATTCTTCATGGGGAATTGAGCCACAACTCTTTGTCAGAGAGTGGAGAATATAAATTTTTAATTTATTCATTTCCGGATTCCTCTGACACTGGCATTTTGGAAATGAGTCTCCAACTTACAGTTTTCTCAGAGAATGCATATCTTCTCTGTGATGTAAATGTTAACATGATTGTTCACATCTCACAGGTCTGTCTGCTTGGCAGAACTGGACCTATGATGTGAAAGTGTCATCTCAAAGACCTTCTGAGGAAGAATGGGTCATTTCAAACATTACTGACACCAGGTTTACCGTGAAGGAGCTGGTCAACTTCACCGTGTATGAGATGTCAGTCAGAGCTGTGTCTCCTGCTGGTGAAGGACCATGGTCAGAGCCATTTAGGGGCATGACGTTGGAAGAAGGTGAGAATTTCACTGTCACTCAGAAGGAATGAAGAATGAGTTATGCATACATCTTTCCACCTGATGAGGACCTGGCTTTGGGAAAAGACTGCAAGATGAGGGGCACAAAAGGGATCCATCTTGAAGGCATTAAAAATGTTAGGATAACTAAATTTGCATTTACTTAAAGTAGCAAGATTCTCAAACTGCAACAGGATTATGTAGTACGTGTTTATGATTAATATTTATTTTTATATAAGCATGTATTTTCTAATGCAAATATACTGTTGAACATGCTTCTTCATACAAGGGAGAAAGACAAAAACAGCTATATGTTCTGTAAAACACTTTCTATAATAAAGTAGTTTGAGCAGTTTTTTGGGTATTAGTGACAGCTTATGGGAAAGTGTAGGCTCACTAAAAGCTGAAAACTCTTGGGTTTGTGCAGTTAAAGAGATAAATGGATATGTGTGTAATGTCTCAGATTAATATATTTCTGGAATGCATTTTGAAACCTACTTCACCCCCTGAAAACCTGTGTCTGAGTGGAAAAATATTTCAACTCAAGGGAGTGGGCTAGCACTTGAAATCTAGGATGATTTTTGCTTGACTTAGGTCAGAAACGTCCAAACTTGCAGTAGTGCCTAGGTATCTAATAGGGTTTCAAATTACCTTGCTGTTCTGGGCCTCAGCCTGCCCTGAATCTCTGACTGTCTCAAGTTATTGTATTTTCACACCTGCCTTCTTTGTCCATTATTACATAGGGCAAGGCAATGTGAACTGTGTGCTCCTGTAACTATCCAGAAATAGGAAACCCATCTAAAATAATTAAATTACAAGTATACATAATTGTTTATTGGTGTGTACAACCTCAGTTTTCTTTCTTTACAAGCTGAAGAAGAACCATATATATTGGCAGTGGGAGCAGAAGGGCTCTGGAAGCAGCGGCTGGATAGCTGTGGGCCAGGAGAATTTCTCCATCCTGCTATTAGAAATATTTCAGGTAAATACTAACCAAACGGTGCTGCTACACATCAGTGTTACAAGGTCTTCATAAATTTCATCAACAGAACTGAAAGGCAAGAGCTTTCATTGCACCAGTCAGGACTTGAACGTGCAGTGATACAGCTTCACTGGAGCCAGGCCTTTGAGTCCATCCTCTTTGTTCTGCTTTGTGGGTCAAATTAGTCCACAGTGAAACTCTACTGATGCCATCACGGTTACAGCAGAACTGAAATCAACTCTCCGAACCAAATGGTTATGCCTCCAGCATCCTGATAGATGTCATACTTCCATAACCATCACAGTGATATATGTACAAAATTGTGATTTCTACAAGTACTTATCTTCATGTTAACTGAGCCTAACTGTTTACTTGTATTCATTTTTAAAAAGTGGAGTGTCTGGTTTTGTTTTATCTATCTGTACATATATAGGTATTTCATGCGCTTGTGAAATGCTTAACATCTTCCTTTTTTTCCTTCAAGACCTCGACTGGTATAATGACACTCTGTATTGGAGTAATTCCATGGGGAAAGTTCAGACCTGGTCGATGAATAAGAAAGAGGGTACCGTTGAGAATGTTTATATACCTGACATCAAAAATGCAAGAATGTTGGCCTTTGATTGGCTGGGACAATGCTTGTATTGGGCTGGCAAGGCAAATACGGTAGGGTAGAGTTGCACTTTAAAAAATAAAAAAAAATTGACATCAATATGAAAATCATAAAACAATACTTGGGTAGACAATCTTCTTGCAATCAGAGATGTATTTGCTATTGTAATATACAGTAAGGAGGCCTTTGTTAAGTGATTTTCCAAAGTTATTAAAAAGTTTGGGGTAAAATGTTCACTAACTCGGGGTACTGAATTGTAGGTGCAAAATTGGTAAATCAAATATGCTATCAACAGTTTTGTAGGATTCAGCATTGTAAAAATGAGTGAAGACAGTGAAAAAGGAGGCTGCCAAGTCCATCCCAGCTAGGAAGGAGATGGACTTTATTTTAAACTTTATATATGTAGCAAATTTGGCATGGTTTGTTTACACAAAAATTTTCAAGTTAGGCTTCTGTACTGTGATATTTTGCAGAACACTGCAGTTAAAAAATAATTACAATTGCACTTTGTACACTCTCATATCAGGAACATTGACATGTGAATTATTTAAAAGGTAGCTGACTTCAAAATTGCAGTGCTAATTTATGCAGTGCTGTCAAATTATGCCTTTCATTTCTTGTAAGTGCAAAGTCAGAAGCTGTTTTAAAAACTGGAGCTAGAAGGCCAGATTTCACACTGTGTTGCACCCTCATTTACACTTGTGAATAGTGAATAAGAAGCGGGAGAGAAACTCTGTCAGACAGAAGGCTGCTGAAATTCAGAAAGCCAAGGGGTATAAATATTTCAGCTTTTTCTTTTGTTACTTTCTGGCAAACATTAACTAATAATTTTGCCTCTTCTTCTTGCACTTTGAATGCAAAAGCTTAGACTTTGGAGCCTTAGGCTTGCATAAACTTGTAATAAATGACTGTGGGAAGGTCACTTACTTGATCATGGCTTACAATGTAGGTGTGATGCTAAAAGCAATTCTTTTGTCCCTAGATCTACAGAAAATCACTGCTGGGAGGCCATATGGATGTTGTGGCTCATGTTGTATATGTAGTGAAGGATCTAGTGGTGGATTCAGTGAATGGCTATTTGTATTGGGCCACAACATATACAGTGGAGAGTGCAAGACTGAATGGAGAGGAGTACCTTGTGTTACAAGAGCATCTACAGTTTTCTGGCGAACAGGTGACTGCTGGCTTTATTTATTTAATTTTATTGTTAACGTGTTTTAGTGATTACCCTTGAGTGTAGTCAGTGTTTGTGGTTGTTACAACCACCATGTTAAAATCAGAAGAGAAGCAGGCTCTTCTTGCAATATTGTTTTGTCACTTTGAGAGCAGTGTAAAAATTGTATCACATAATGGCTGTACCACGATTCTGCTGCTTCTGCTGCTTCTGTGCCAGTGAGGATGCCAAATCTCACACTGCCAATCCCCATCCTGACTGCTCTTGCTCCTTACGTGACCACAAGAACAACAAGAGCTGTGTTTTGGGGACCCTGTATCCTCAGTGTGCTCCTCCTCTTCCCAGTCTTCCTTTTCTCCTTTTACCCCAGTCAGCTGCAGGCCTGGCCCCAGCTTGGCACATCTCCCTTTGCTGCATCCTCTTGAGAAGCTCCAGGTGGCTGAGAAGAGGCTGCTGCAGAGGACAGTGACTCTTCTGGGAGGAGGGAAGGGGCTTTTTTGCAAGAGTCAGAAAAGCTAGTATAAGTGTGAAGAAAAGGACGGGAGTTGTTGTTTAGCTGTATTAGGGGGGATAATGCATTCCATGAAGGCATCAGCACTGGTGAGGCCGCACCTCGAGTACTGTGTCCAGTTTTGGGCCCCTCACTGCAAGAAAGACATTGAGGCCCCAGAGAATGTTCAGAGGAGGGCGACAAAGCTGGTGAGGGGTCTGGAGCACAGGCCTTATGAGGAGCAGCTGAGGAAGATGGGATTGTTCAGTCTGGAGAAGAGGAGACTCAGGGGAGACCTCATAGCTCTCTTTAACTACCTGAAGGGAGGTTGTAGTGAGCTGGGGGTCGGCCTCTTCTCTCCTGTAACTAGTAACAGGATGAGGGGGAATGGCCTCAAGTTGCGTCACGGGAGATTTAGGCTGGACATTAGGAAATACTAGTTCTCTGAAAGAGTGGTCAGGCACTGGAATGGGCTGCCCAGGGAGGTGGTGGAGTCACCATCCCTGGAGGTGTTCAAGAAACATTTAGACATAGTGTTGAGAGACATGGTTTAGTGGGGTTATTGGTGGTAGGTGGATGGTTAGACTGGATGATCTTGTAAGTCTTTTCCAACCTAGCTAATTCTATGATTCTATGATTCTATAAGCTGGTGGAGTGGAGAGACACTCAGAGCTCAGACAAGACCTTGCAAATTGTGGGTGCCCATTAACTCCCCCCTTTCCTAACTGGATACCTCCCAATGTGCTCTGAGAGAGCACTGTGCTCTTCCTAGACAGCTTCTGTTTCTCTGCTGACCTCTTCATGTCTTTCTTCTCCACTCACCCTTCTCTGATGTCATATCAAGACACTTAAGGGCTTAATCCACTGCTGGCTCCTCACAGACCATCCTTGCTTTCTCCAGACCCATCTTGACACTGCCACCATGTGGGATTTGCCATGCTATGGACTTGTCCTCATTCTTGCAAGATGGGATTCAGAGTTGCCTGTACAGCCAAAGAACTCAGACTGAATGTTTGCCTTGTGAAAATATCTGCCAGAGCCTTTGCATTTACATATATATACTTCCTTCCTTTCATTCACTCCCTTCCTTCTCTTCCTTGTGTAGCTGAGATAAAAGTGATGGATGACCCAGTTTCCTAGCAGAAAATCCTTCTAATGCCACAGTGGGGATGGGAGGAGTCTGGGAGTCAATATGACTGGAACTGCAGAATCAGTGAAGCATGTAAGGTTTTGCTGAACATTTGAACCTCTCCCAGGTCTATTGCAATCTTTTTAATCTTTGGAGTGTCTCTCAAAGAAAAGCTGAATGATCCCCTCTTCCAACCACAGGCTGTGTGGAGTTTCACTCTGTCCCAGGTATAGGGGTAAGGTGTAACTTGACTGCTACAGAAGACATCTATTCAGATACATTATTGCTGCAACAGCTTTAAAACATATCTTTTGCTAAAGAAGCCTTTAAAACAAAATCCATCTGTCCTACAAGTTGTGTTCCTGCTTTTACCTCAAGACAAGTTCTCTATTAAAGAGCTTTCTGAAACTTTGGAGATCTACGTCTCCTGATTACCTTTGTATTAATCCCCAGAACATTTCAACCTCCTTCTCTAAGAGGAGAAGAGACTGGTGTTTCCTAGATTTAAACACAAACAAAACCGGACAACTAAAATACAAAACAAAACAAAACCCCAAACCCCCTCAACAATGAAGGTACAAAAAAAAAAAAAAAAAAAAAAAAAAAAAAAAAAAAAAAAAAAAAAAAAAAAAACCAAACAAATGAACAACAAAAAAAACCATAACACCCTATACCCAGGTCTGATTTAGTCTCTGAAAGGTGATTAATGCTTGGAAAGGCCAGCTGATCTCATAGGTCACTGCTGCATTCATGCTGAGAGGGAATTTGTTGAGGAGAGGGAAAGCTGGTTCTGGAGTGGCACATGGTTAATATGTAAATCTAAACACACATGTAGAGAAAGACGCCTGTGCTGCAGAGGGTCACACCTCTCCACAGAGGCTGGCTAGTATGGGCTGTCTTCATGGGAAGATGTATGTTATACAACCTCAACAGCACACGTACACTTCTCATGTATCTTCTTGCTGATCTGTTGTGACAATTTGCATTTTAACCTAAGTGACAAAAGTCACCTTCCCCTCCTTCTCTTTTGACTTATGACCTGTTTCTCTGAATCACTTCATTCTAACCTCAGATTTCTTGTTCTCATCTTCAAGGCCCTTGGCAGCAGTAAGACTGCCTGTCTGTTGCTGCCATTTTTTTTCTGCACCTATCTCTGTGTCAGTTTTACCAGCCTTCAACCCTCCACTTATTCACACCTCCTACAAACAAATATCTCCTGCTTCTGTGCTGCCCCTACTCTGTGCACTGACTTCCTGAACTCAGCCTCCTGCTGTGATGCACACAGGAAAAACGCCAAGTAAAAATATCTTAAGGGAGCAGTGACCAGTTGTAACTGATGGGTAATTATTTATTAAAATAAAACACAGAATAAGCTCATCAAAAAGGCAGTACGATATTGCTTAATGGTGGAGTTACTGAGCTGGTTGTCACTGTCCCATATAAGTATGCAAATATGTGTTTTTACAAGTAATAATATGTATCTTCCTGAGACAATTGAGCCACTTTTCATGAAAAGAGTACCTTCTTAATATTAAGACACAGGTGTACTGGATAATTGCTGTTATGCAACTGTTGGAGCATGCTTTCTACAAAAGTGTTTCTTGCTGGAACTTAATTGTTGCTTCTCTGATAAAGAACTGCTGTTCAACTGGTCAGTACAGGACTGTCAGCAGTATATAGCTGTACCTCTTTTAGCATGAAATGTGAGTAATGGGACTAGAAGATCACTAATATGCTGACAATAGGTGTCCTAAACAAGTATGAAAGCAGAGTTTGGAAGTCCTTTGGAAGGAACTAGATCTCTTTGTGACAATTATTTTATTTTGCAATCAGTTGCACAGTTTAGTTGGTGTGCATTGGTATAGTTTGATGGATTTTGGCAGAGCTACTCTGTCTTGTTACAGTTTAGGATCTGGTCCAGAATATTCAAAGCACTTAAGTAGTTTACACTGTACAATATGCCTGGGACAAAATAAATTTATAGGTAGTAGCAAAGATCACTGTATGCACGAGGGGCCAGGACCCTCTAATGTTGTTAGTCAAGGGGCATTTTAAGTAGCTACACTTATTTTGCATCTTGTGATGTCAAATTACTTTGCACGGTCACAATTGCATATAATGTCCAATAACTCCCATGAAATGGAAGAAGTCTGTTTTTGAAGCAGAAGGGTGGTGTTAAATTACCACCCAACCCCTGAATATGAATAGAACATACAAATATTTATTTCCCTTTTATTAATGGTGATGCAGGGAACAGCAGAAAGAAGATGGGCTTGTCTGTGGGAAAAGCTAATAGTTGTAGAAAGAAAAGATCAAGATGTTTCAAAAACTGTGGTAGGTTTGGGAATATGTAATCTGGTGTTGCACACAGATGGAAGAATAGGTATATGTTATAAAATATAACGCTCTTGGTTAAATATGCACTAGGGCACATACATACTGTGAGATATTTTTAACAGCAACAGGAGCAATCATTCAAACCTTGATTTCTTGACATACAGTGTCAACAGAAATATGTCAAGAATGTGATTACATAAGGACAATCAGACAACGAAGTGATATAGCATTTGCTTTCCTGTCATCATCTTCTACAGTTTATTAATGAAGAGTTAAAAAAAAAAAGGTGCTCCATTTACACTCATAATGGAAATCTAACCTTAGAAAAGAAGAGCTGCAACCAGTTCCATTGGATGCAAAGTTTGGGCGCTGCAGGAAAACAAGCTCAGAAAGGCCTCTAACCACTTGTAAGCTGTGCTCATGACATGGCATGGGCTGAACTTGATAACATTTAGCAGATGGATTTGTGGAAGCAAATTCTTTGTTACTTACAGAACAGATTACTAGATGACTGATTTCTATTATTTTGCACAAGGTATTGAATCTATTTTTTATTGCAAAAATGAGAAAGCTTAATTTTGAATATTAAATCCTGTTTAAAACAGGATTTAAAAAATCCTGCACCTGGCTTAAATGAAGGTGAAATATTGAAATAACAGTAAGATTGCTGGTTTTTTTCCCCTTGAATCTTATTTAAATAATACATGGTTTACTGAAATGTTAACATTTGAAATTCCTGTTTAACTGAATACATCAATTAAAAAATGCATGTATTTTACAGAAGTAATGCAACATATTAAATATTCTATGCATAAATCAAAGCTAGAAAACAGACAGAAGATCTGAAACACTTCTTTCAAAAAGTTATTCTGATTTTCAGACTAAATATCAACCATCTGTTTCAGACAAAGAATATTAAAATACCAGAGGTGTTTTGGAAATGTTGATAGGTTGTTTTACTAATCATTTGATACACTATTGCCATAAATCTGAAGCACTCATATGCTCTAGGAATGAATGCTGTGACAGATGCTCATAAAATGCTATATAGAAATCATCAGCTGCTGTAAATTAGTGCCCACCAAGGAAGTGATTGTTTTCTAGTGTTAGCTCTTTTCATATTAGAATAAATGTTCATGGTAATAGTGTTATTTTTGCCAGCAAAGAGCTACACATCATGCTGTTAGCACAACACTGATGACCAAGGGCTTCTGCCACAAAAGTGAAAGTGTGTAGCAATTGCTCTTCGAACTTTCTATTTCTTAGGTGGTTGGTTTAGTTTTGGATCTCAACTATGGTTTTCTTTACTGGCTTGTTCAAGATGGTCTATACCTAAACCTATACAGAATTTCTATTTGCAAAGAAAGGTAAGTGAATAGTACAGGTAAGAATCTTTATTTTTTATTTTTATCTCTTCTTTTTTTCTTTGTAGTATTGTCTTTAAAAGAAGATTATCAAGTGCTGAATGTACTAGTTTCTAATTAAACAGTAAGAAGAGCTGATGATCACACGTAGATAATGGAAAACTATAAGTTGAGATAGCTGTTAACACATTTTTACAGTAAGAGAAACAGAATAGGGATGCTCAACTGAAGTGAGGTCATGCTCATTGATTTTTAGACTTAGGTTTAGGAAATAATCACTATTAATTGTCAGATTTACCTTGGTATTTACAACACCTGATGGCTTTCACTTGCCTAGAGCTGCACCTTGTTCATCTTTCAAGGAGCTTAAGGCTTGAATTGACACTACTTTCTCACCTGATCAATCGGCGTGCAGTTGGCTTTCCGCTCGATCATCCTGAATGCGAAACAACTTAATTATTCCTGAGAGGCAGTTTAAAAAAAAACAACAAAACAAAATAGGACAAAACTGTGTTTATAAGTATGTGAACTAAAGTGTATGTTGGTAAGACCTTGAGAAAAATAATATTTTTTACATATGTACCTCCCACATCATAAAGAAACTATTTAGCAGGGTTGATTAGTGGTTGCTCATGGAAACAGATTTTTGCTCCTTTTCATATGGAGAATGTTACCTTTTAACAAGCATGAGATTGTACCTATTGGATTTAATTGAACACTATCTGTATTTACATATGTTCATAATGTTGCAAGCTGGCTTTGAGTGGAATCAGCTGAATTTTTGGATTGATTTTATACTCACTATGATTAATGGTAAACATTTAAGGAATCAAAATGTGTTGATTAGTTTTAATTAGAACATGTAGCTCCATGGAGAACAAATTGGCAGTCGTAAATCATCATCTCTGGCATGCCAGAGCAGAGAGATTAGAAGTAACCCATCCTAATAGACTTGATGGTGTGTCAAAGATTTTCCAAATTTGCTTTGGATAGCATATGTTTATGTTGAGAGACATTTCTAAGATGGTAAAATGATGCCTTCTACAATATATTCAATATCTTACTGAGAAAATAAATTGGGGTCAAAAAGGACCTCTACGTTTTGGCATAGAAGTAACTTGACAAATTAAATTATCAGTGATATCAATGGAGGGAAATGTTAATAGACTTTAATAAATAATGAAAAGTTATCAAGGAAACTATCAGGGTCAAATTAATCTGAGAACCTGCTCTAATGTAATAGAATGAATCTCAGGCTGTGAAGTAGTCTCTGTGGTTTTTGTGGGATGGCTGAGAGATGCTGGGCTCGCTTTTTTAAATAGTCAATTTTCTACACCCATATAACAGAATATTAAACCATTTTAGAATTGTTTTTGAATGAAATCGAAGGAATGAGGGATATGTTTTGTGCATAGTCCTGCAATGTGCTATTCTAGAAAGTGTGCTGTAGAGATCTTGAAAAGTTTTTGATTTGTTTTCTTGCCTCCTATATGAGTATTAAAAATGTGAATGATGAGAATTTTATTAGTGTGTCAGACATTGCATAAATGCTGTTCTCATTACTCTGTGCATTTGCTGATTTCATGTATGTTTTTGCAGTTGTGGCAATGTCATAGTGACAGAATTTTCAGCATGGAGTATTTCAGAAGTATCTCAGAGTGCACTGCAGTACTACAGTGGTCGTCTGTTCTGGATTAATAAGCTTAAATTCATTACTACTCAGGAAGTTAACCAGAGCATTAGCATTCCCTTTTCAGAACCAGCTGAGTTTGCAGCCTTTACCCTTGTTCACACATCACTTAAACCTCTGCCAGGTACTTCATTCCCTTAACTTAAACCCCTCAATAAAAGTATTCACTCTCATTCCCCACTCTTAAAATTCTTTATCTGTTTAGCAAAAGATAAGAATAACAGCAACTTGATAGTAAGTATATCAGGCTATAGCTGGATAATGTGCAGTTAGAAAAGCTGATGGTTATGGCTAAAAAGAATGCATAATGTTATTGCTGATAGACCATTGCTTCTGTTTGGCGACTATGTATGGGTTTATTTGTAGTACCTTAAAGTTTTAAGTAATGTTTAAAAACTCTACTTATTGATCTTATTCTATACATCTCTTCTATTATTTCCATTCTTGGTGGGCAGGAAATTTTTCTTTTACACCAAAAGTGATTCCAAATTCAGTGCTAGAATCTTCCTTCGAGATTAAAGGAAATTCTTCAAGTTTTCACGTCATTTGGAGTGCCTCCACAGATGTGCAATGGGGAACTGTCTTCTACTGCGTGGGATCAAATGCTCTACAAGTGAGGGTATTCATGCAATCCTTCCTTATTATCTACATGTATAACTTGCTCTAGTTGTTGATATGTCTACTTTTAAACAAATACACAGTTTATTTCTTCTCCAGAATTTAGAAATTCATCAAGCAACCAAACTAAACTGCAAATACAAAGCAAGCTGTTCTGTTCCTCCACCACTGAGGCCAGCACTGGAGGCACATGGGCTTAGCAGTAGCTCTGGACTAGCTGCTGGAGTGTGAAGAGGCAGGCGAGGAGCTACCAGGGCCCAAGGATGTGTGAGAAAATCTTTCACAGTAACTGTCATGGTTTTGAAGACAGAAGTGTCCTCCAAGATGCTAGTGGGACAGCCTTTGACTGAACGTGAAATCTAGCCTTCATCCACACTGCATTTTAGCATGTTTGGCAAGCTGTACTTTAAATTCAAAGGGCAGATTGCTAGCAGATTGCAGTGCATCATGACAGAGTTGGTGAAACAATGTTCACTCGGGAAGAGTAGCTCTGTCCTGGTTTAGTTGACCGGCTTGGAGAGGAGAATTTAGAAAACAGGAGGTCTTTTTTGTTTAGTTTTGTTTATTTGATTATTTATTTATTTATGTTTATTTCATTTTATTTTATTTGTTCACAGTCTTTGGAGACTGAACGGTGCCTCCATCCGCACGACCTGACAGTTCCATCCTACAAAGTTGATTGGCTGGAACCGTTTGCACTCTTTGATTTTAGTGTGACTCCGTACACATACTGGGGAAAGGCACCAACAACATCTGTGTTCCTTCGAGCCCCTGAAGGAGGTACGTGGATTTCAAATCCCAGTCATCGCCTGCAGTGGGTACTGGGACCAGGTCTGTGTCAGCATGTGGAACCCTGTCTAGAGAGGAATGAGCAGCTTCCAGGGCTAGTCAGCCATAGGCAGTGTTGCAAGGACACATTCCTGAATATCTTTGGCAGTTATCTGTTGCACACATAAATGCACGCTGTTGCAGTAAGAGAATTTGGAAGAGCAAGAGCGTGATGGTATACCCACCATGTGCCTATGACTATGAGTAATACAGAGAAATTGAGATCCATTATAATGACCATCAAAGGCTGCATGTGATATATTAACCACTTGTTAAGTTTTTAATAAATATTATGTACTATTTAATTGTGTAACATTTTGCTCTCATGTAGGTTAAAGTTAAGACAGCTAAGATATAACACTGAATGACTGGTGCACTGAGAAAGCTTATGAGCTGCAATAGGTTTTGAAGAGGAGAGGAGAGGGAATAGGGCCCGTTCTGTATTTCTGTATTGTGATATTCTTGTTGCTCCACAGTAACCTACAGGATTTTACTAAATAGATATATCCCAATCTGAGAGCAGGAGTGTATTTACCTGTATCTTTATCAGATACGTAAATGTTGATGAAAGACAGAATGGAATTACTGTGAAGTTTTAGATACTCTTCTCTAACACCTCACCACTTGCTATCTGTTTCTGTCAGCATTAAGGTTGTCAAGCTCAGGTGCAAAACTAAAAGTGTTAATTACAAGATACAGATTGTGTTTTCATATAAGTGCTTCACTGTGTTCTTTACTTTTTTTGCAGTTCCTTCAGCCCCTGCAAACCCTAGAATATATGTGTTACATAATAACATACATGAAGGTGAAGAGAAAGTCCTTGTGGAGTTCAGATGGGACAAACCTGAAAGGGACAATGGAGTATTAACACAATTCAGGGTTTACTATCAACTGTTGTATCAGAGTGGTACTGCTGACAGTCTCATGGAGTGGAACGTGAGCGATGTCAAACCCACTATGCTGCTCTTTTCAATCAGAGATGTGCTTCCTAGGCTCACAGTAAGGTTTCAGGTATGAAAAAATTACTGAACTTATCTCAGACGTTATCAGTGCATCTTGATGTGTTTGTCTAGGAGATGGTGTAGGGCTTGGGGCAAGAATTTGTGGTTTCTCTTTTGAAGCTGCTGCTTCACTGACTCACCTCCGGTCAGCTGGCTTAGCCTTTCTGTATGTTGCAAAGGTGCAACAAGACTGCAAAGGTGGAAAGCAACACTGCATTATAAATGCAAAGAGTTACTTGATATCTTTAATAAAATATTTTCATATTAAAACTTGCTAGGAGGTCACATTTCTTTCATGATAAAAGCCTTACAACATAATGTGTGCACGAAAGACAAGTTAGAAACATGGAAGTGTGCAATAGGCTGGCTACGGACTGGAAAGAACACCATGTTGTTTGCAATATCAACAGTAGGAAAGTACTCCAACCTGGGGAAGAAGACAAGACCGTCTGGCTTTCTTTGTATCTAGTTGATAAATGCAGTATTAATTGTCACTCTCTGGGCCACGTCTCAAAATTTTCCTCATAGCCATGGTCAAAGCCTCGGTGTAGCCTTTGAACTCACCAGTACAGTCTTTGGTCAAGCAGAACACATACCTATGTTCCTAGCTGAGCAGTCAGGGGATTTGATTGTCCTTTTGTCATTAATTGTGACTCTGTAGGCTCTATACTGGAATATTTCATGCTGCTGTTTAACATACGTAACAATGTCCTTTCTCACAGGTGCAAGCTTTCACATCTGTGGGGCCAGGACCTATGTCAGATGTAGCACAGAGGAATTCATCAGGTATGGATGACTTAGATGCCAGCTCATAGTTTATGTGCAATAGCTGGTGTACTAACAATACAGGTCTTTGGTAATAAATAGCCCCTTAAACTGGGGTGACGTTTGTTCCACATTGTGGTAGACTCCACAGAGGAGGTTGTTACAGCTTTTAACGGGAAATTATTGGCACGTTTCTTAACATTAGCTTAAATTTGGGGAATTTCAAGACTTTTCTCAGAAGTATGCTAGATTAACTTTTCTAAGCAGTGTCAAGATAGCATGGAACAGCAGTCTTCAATCTGTTATCTACATACTACTACAGTAATATAGATCATTTATAAGTGGGCTATGAAAGGTAGCCAAGAGAGTTAGAGCTCTGTTAGGGATCATAGATTATTTCTAATTGGACTGTGAAAGGTAATTAAGAGAGTAAATCTATTTTTACTCTGCTTAAAGTTCTTAGGTAAGCATCCACAAAGCCACTGAAAAATTCTTAAAAGTTTGCATGTGATGACAGGAAAGCAACATCAATCTCTGCATCTGATTATTTTATTTTTCTGCCATGCCATATGATCAAATATAACTTGTACAGGGCCATCATTTATTTTTATTTTGTATTGCTTTATGTTACATGTTATGAATGACTGCTGTTGCCTAGAATGCTTGGTGTAAATTCTGCTGTGCCCTTTTCTTTCCAGATTTTTTCCCTGTCCCAACTCTTCTAACTTTTTCTGCCAACAAGTTGTTTCTTACTGACATAGACAATAATCATACTGTATGGGAAGTTTTGGCAAATACAAATATAAAGGACATCTGTTATACTGCTAATGATGACAACGTGTACTATATCCTAGAAGATTCTCTTTTTCTTCTGAATATACAGAGTGCTTCAGATTCTCAGGTATTACCTTGTCCTTTCCCTTGCTTTAAAGAATCTAGGAAAATGTGGTCATTATTGTTATTATTTTCGGCCTAATTATGTTTTTGAAGAAGTTAAAACATGATGCTGAAAACAGATTGAGAAAGCAACATGATTAGAATCATAGAATCATAGAATGGTTTGGGTTGGAAGGGACCTTTAAGATCATCTATTTCCAACCCCGCTGCTGTAGGCAGGTCTCACGATCCTTACAAGAAAAAAATTTCTTCCTATATCTAGTCTAAATCAACCCTCTTCCAGTTTAAAGCCACTTCCTCTCATTCCTGTTGCTACATGCAACTTATAAAAAGTCCCTGTAGGGGAGGTGCTCCAGACCTCTGATCATCTTTGTGGCCCTCCTCTGGCCCTGTTCCAATAGCTCCATGTCCTTCTTGTGTAGGGGGCCTCAGAACTGGATGCAGTACTCCAGATAGGGTATCACGAGAGCAGAGTAGAGCGGCAGAATCATGTCCCTCAACCTGCTGGTCACACTTCTCATGTATCACTGGGACACATTTGGCCTTCTAGGCTGCAAATACAATGGGGAAAGCTGAAGTGGAAAGATACAACTTTCCTAATGCCTATCAGTTCATATGAGATGCTCCTATGAAAGAGATACAACTGGCCCTTTTTAGCTGTACGACATGAATATGTATAATATAACCAAATTTGAACTTGCAATTTTTTTGTTACCTATAGCAATTGGAACAGGCCTGAGTATGCCACTGGTAAAGTTTTCCTGTTAAACATATATGATTTTACTGACACCTACTTTGTTCACAAGATATTTCAACAACTATTTAATTTAAAAGTCACACAATTACATAAAATACATTTTTTTTGCATCAAACAACTTATTTTCATCTGATTTATTTCTAATTTTAAGTAAACTGAACCAACATGGAAACAATGATTAATATTAGTGAAACAACATCTTTTGTTTCTATAAAGATACTGGAAACTTCATTTCATCTCTTTATGTTTTGACTTCTACTTTCCAAGTAGAAATGACTTGGGAAGACAATCTGATTTCATAGTAACCTAGCATTGGGTGGGAAAATTCTGCTCTTAAGATTTTATTTTATTTTTTCTTAAGTTTTTCGAAGATGTATTTCTTCGCAATGTCACAGCCATCACAGTAGATTGGATTGCAAGACATCTCTTTGTTGCCCTGAAAACATCATGGAATGAAACTCGAGTATTTTTAATTGATTTAGAGCTCAAGACAAAGTCCTTAAAAGCCTTGAACATACAGTTGGGTAAACATAATTCAACTATATCATCTCTACTGTCATATCCTTTTTTAAGGTAAGAAGCATCTTACTAAAAACTTTTTTGAAGTATCCTTGTAACATGATTTTCATGAAGCGTTAACTCTTAAGGACCCAAGAGGACTTTTTATATGAGATTTTTGCATTGTGTATGTCTCATAAATTTCTGGATGTTGTTCTACGTGTATGCTGGTTGAACTTGGACATATCTAATTTTAAAAAGATGTCTATGTTTGAGTAAAAGTTTCAAATGATATTTAAGTCCTGATAGGCTCTTCTGTTCAAATGATGCAAATGGAAGTCAATACTGCATAACTATTACCATAACATTATTGCAACCATTTTATCCAGAGTATTCTGTTATTGTGACCTTCCATTCAAAAAATATCTCTCTGGAAATATGCTGCTTTACTTACCTTGTTTAAATGTTAGGAAGGTTTTTGACTGAAGTCACTTTCAAGACTGTATTTAGGGTACTCTGTTCAGACTGAAGTTTTTCTGATGTAAGCAATGCATTTTATTTGATAGCCGCTTGTATTGGATTGAAGAGCTTGATTATGGCTGCCGCATGTTTTATTATGATATACTGAATAACACTGTGTACCACATTTTGGGATACAAATCAATAGAAGAAAAGATGAGGAACTACTGCAGCTGCAATGTGGCAGAAGCAGAGCTGGGAAGACCTATGAGTATAGATGTATCTGACATCAAGAAATCCCAACTGCTCTTTATCAGAGGAAGAGATGAAATATGGGCCTCAGATGTGGATGGTTGCCACTGCTGGAGGATTACCAAGATACCAAGTTTTCAAGGTCTGATTGCTCTGTCACGTTTCTAGATAGTTTGTGATTAGTTCTGTCTCTAACATCAACAATGCACAGTTCAGCAAAATAGAATTCATGAAGTACTTTATTTATAAAATTGATTCATCTTCAGGCAAGATGGACAAAAAACTTGTGTTTCATGCTTCCAGTTGTGTACCCTGTTGATACAAACCAGTAGAAGGAACAGGGTGAGGGTATTTACCAATGGAAGTATGTATTCTAGTGAGATGTCAGTAAATGGAGATGCTACAGACTTGCACTCTACTTGTGATTAGATTTCAGTTATAGTGTTAGTGCATTATTTTGCTGGGGTTTAATATTAGATACTTCTATTAAAGTATCTCAATGACAAGTTACAATGCTGTCTTATTTTGTGCCTGTAAGTGACACTGAACACTTCAATATTAGATGTGCGGAGGGTACTTAACGCAGGGGGAGCCTTGTATGGAATCTAACCTATGTTTCACTTCGTGTAAACACTAAATCTTGGTTGGTCAGTTTTCAGCTTGATACTGGAAGAGTTCTGGTGAAACTGTCCTTTTATCAAGGGAGCTGCCTCAGTTGTTCCTGGGAGGTAGCAGAACATTGTATTTTTCATCTTGGAAAGATGATGAAAATGTCTTTTAACTGCTCTTGTGTTTTATCTTTGGTGTGCGGTAGCAGAATTGCAGTTCTCATAGGTAAAAATAATAAAAAGTCCTCAATCTACCCTTGCAAAGTGAAATAATGAAGTGTCTCATCTTCATGAGACCTGTCAGAAAATACCAGAAATCTCTTTCCCAGGGAAAGTCTTTGTAGATATGATGTGGCAAAGATACTGACCCATATAGAGTCACTGTGAAGAAGCACTAATCAGCTCTTGTAAAATCATTCACTCAGAGTTATGCTGAAGCTTAATTCTATGATGTTTTCCTACAGGTACGAAAATTGGCAGCTTGACTGTAGATAACCAGTTTATATACTGGACCGTTGAAACAAAGGAATACACTGAAATTTGTCTAGCAAATAAAGAAAGCACAAGACACTCTCTTCAAAAGAAAGCAAATCATGAGCTGAAAATCTTAGCCTACAACTCAGCAATGCAATCATATCCAGGTAGTGGGAATCTGGGTTGCTCTGCAAATGCAATAAGTTTATTTCAGAGCATGTATTTGACTTGTAGATCATGCTATGTGTATTTACATTTTTTAAAAGATGGAAATAAGGATTAACTAAGTGTTGCATGGAAGGTCATGATGGTGAATATTGCCTGTGGTTTAATGGCTCAGGATCGTAAGGAAAGAAAAATACCTATTTTTAAAGTTGTGTTGAACCTGGAGATTTGGGAAAGGTGGTGAATGTTAAAACAATGAAAAAGAGCAACCACTGTGTCCTGAAGAAGATCAGTTGTCATGAGGTGCTGCAAGACTTTAGTAATGATCTTTGTTATGACACAGAATTCTGCAGTTGTTCATAAGTATGTGAATCTGAAAAAAAAGGTGTATGTTCTTCCAAAGATGAACAGATAAGACCTCTGCTTATTAAAGTGATTTATAAAATAATGCCTGAGAGGCAATTCCAGCTTACATGCTAGTAGACTCAGGCTTCACTTACTACTCCTTTTTTTTGGTTTTGTTTTAAATAAACAATAATGGAATAGTAATGAACAAAAGAAAAATTATTTTTAAGACAATGCCAGGATTCATGGTACCTATAGGGATTATATTTGTAAGTATGGAAGTTTAGAACAGCTACTAGAATTGTTAACATATTAAAAAATAATTTCTTAATTTTTACATAAAAATTTGGCAAATACACAAGAGAATATTTTAATGGGATGGATTTCTATGGAATGAAAAATTTTATGCTATTTTTGGGTAGCCAGCAGAGTTTCTCTTGCCCATAGCCGCTCTGACAAGAGCCCAGGCTATTCTTATCAGTACTTCGGGCAAATTTAGTCCCATGAAGTCTGTGTGGGCTTGCATTGATGCAGGATCCTGGCTTTGGCCCTGGTACAGACTGAATAAGAGATACGGCTCATTTAAAGAAATCCAGGCTTGGCTGGTGCAGAAAGGGAACAATTGGTGTCTCGTCCAGTGGGACTGTTTCTACCTAGAAATCTCCACAGAGATATTCCTACTCACAACAGCTTCTGAAAATATACTTGGAAGGACAGAAAGATTTGGCATTTAATGAAGAAAACAAAAAAATCAACAAAACAACAGAAAAAAAATGAACAGAATTATTTATGCAAGTTTAAGATCAAAGGAAATCAAAATTTTAAAATAAGAAAAAACTATTTTATTTTCTCCTTGGTACTGAAAAAGTGGTGTTTGCAAAGACCATCTGGATTGACTGACAAGCTTTTTATTGCCTTAGTGATGTGTGCAGATAGTACAGCTAGTTTCCTTTCATTCTAACCTATTTAATTGCCATCCAGAGACACGATGTCAGTTGATCATTTAACACATCAGAAGCACTCAGTGAAAATTATTGTCCTGTCACAGGTTCTGTGAGAGAATGATTTCTCTTCAGGGTTAGGAGGAAGGGGACTGTAGAGAAGGATTTTTTTTCTCAGGGTAAGCATGTTTCTATGGAACTGCCTGACAGAAACTTCAGTTATGAAAATGACTCAGTTCTTTATTCCACCTTGGATTTTTCCCATGAGAGTTTTCCTACTCTAAGAAACTATACACTGTCAAAGAATGAATCTCACATTTATTTCTATCAAATACTCTTTCTTATTCTCCTTCCCTTATGTGCATGAACCTGCTTTCGGTAGGAGTGACAGGGTTGCTCATTTACGGAGAAAAGATCTTGACAATGAGGTCAATTGTTCTTGCCTAATGGCAAACAATTGTCCATGCACCATCATTTCCTTCCTGGCAGCAAGTCCATTTAGTAATTTTTAAGTTGTTTTTTAAAAGTACATCAAGTGACTAGGGTTTTATTTTTGTTACTGTATGTTATTATATGGTATTCTTCTGCTGTTTTCTCCATAAAGACTACTTCTTCCCTTCCAAATCTTGTCTCCCCATTCCCTGTTGTTACTATGAACTTCACAGCTGAAAAGCTGTTGGGAAGAAAATGAGATAACTTCTAATTGCTAGGGAAAGTTAGCCTCTATTCTGTGTATCTGCCTTTCCTGCGACAAGCAAGTTTGGGCTCATCAGTGTATACTACTCTCAGTAACACAGCAACTAAGGTCTGAATTTCTAAGGTATTTAGGTGCCTAAAGAAGAATCAAAACATTTTAGCAATTCAGATCTTATCAAAGATAAACAAGCCTTTACTTTGATTACTGCTATTATTTTAATCTATGAAACTAACCAAATATACTATATCCAAGTGGGATTTTATTCTATTTGTGACTTTGTGGTTTTGTGATTATTATTTTCTCATACGAACAGTAATAGAGTCCCATGCATGTTTGGATTGGTCCGACAGTAATTGCTTTTTTTCATTTGTTGATGTCTTTCCTAGATAAGAGGTGCCTGACTCCATTACTAGACACTGAGAAACCTACTATCCTTGATACAACAAACACCAGTTTGACGTTAAGCTTACCATCTGTCACAACACAGCAGCTATGCCCCAGCATATCCCAGCCTACACCAACATATCTGGTATTTTTCAGAGAAATGACTAACAACCATGAGAACTCAACCTACCATTTCTCTACTCTACAGGAAAAAACTTTGGTATGGCTATTTTGGAACAAAAACGCATGTGCTACCATATGTAACAGGGAATGTGATATTACTTCTACTTATTTTATAAACCTTTCTGTAACTTTCTGTCAGGGATTTTTTCTACTTCTGCAAATCCTGCACTAATTCTCATTTGTGATTGGTATTTTGCTAAGTGGTGGATTTCTTAGCTTTTCTTTGTGCAAGTACTCATCTACATTTCAACACGTTCTTGCTAAAATCCTCTTGCAGTGGGTTTCTGGTTTTTACTTGAAAAAAGAGAAACTGAAGTTGTTATTAAATAAATATTTTTTAAATGTTTAAATAAATCTTCAGCATGTTCGACAACAATACGTCTTGACTTTATGTATTTCGTGGTAGCTGTTCTTGCCTTAGTAAAGCTTTTTTCTGTAACTTTTTTTTTAAACTTTGCCATTTCCTATTCAAGCATCAATCACTGAACAGAACATTATTGTAACCATGCTAATTACACCTAATTATTAATTTAATGGACAGATGTTTGGTGTTACATGTGAGTACTTTCTAAGAATACATGTTTATTATCTGATTTCAAATTACAGGAAATTCAGGAACCTATCGCTGTCATAAACAACCTAAAGCCATTTTCAAGCTACACCATACAAGTTGGAGTGAAAAACTACTATTCAGATCAAAACCAGTTGGTTGTAGGAAGGGAGACAATTGGCACAACTCTATATGGAGGTTTGTTTCACATTTTATTCTGATTTTGAACATAATTCTCATCTCAGTTGGAGAAATGTTTGGGTAGCAAATCAGAAAGTAGTGAAATTTTCTGCTCAGAATGTAACTTGTGTAGATATTCACAAGGATCTGATGACCAAACCTGATAAATCTGTAAGAGTCATAAGAAATATGTATTCTTTAAAGTTTTCAGTCATTGGCTTCCTGGGGAAACATAAACTATGCTTAAAAATGACTAAGCAGTTGCAGTTTTTGCCTCGGACCATGTTTTCAATAAACTGTGTTAGCATGTATATGTGATTATATATGTTTAAATGTGTACGATATATGCAACATTAAGATTTTCTCCCTTGACCTGATAGTGTTCTCATAATTACTGTTTCTTAGGATAGTGTAGATATGATTTATTGTGAATTAGGCTGATCTAGAGACAGCACTTCATTTTTACTTCTCTTTGTCTGAGTACCAATAGAATTTTTTTCTGTTTGTTTTAATAATCTTTATATGTCTTCCTCAGTCCCTTTCATATTAGAAAAAGAAGGCTAGGAATAGTGCTTTTGTCTTGAATGTTCACTGTGTCAGTTAAGGCAGAGGGATGACTGGTTAGGAGTTAGCATATTATTCAGTCTGGTTCTTTGATATTTCAGAGCTGAGCCTGTGCTTCTGTAGCAAGACTGGTTTATAAAGCCAGTATTCATCTCACATCATATATACGTGTGTGTGATATTACCAGATGATGCTCAAGAAATGTGTCCAGGTTGATATCTCCACTTCCTGTTTCGGGTGTGTGGCTTTGGAAGTTTTCCTTTTTGGTGTTAAACTGCAAAAGACTGTCTGTCTCTTCAATGCTCTCTTAGATAACTCAGTCATATTAAATACACTTGTTTTATTTGGGGCACATTTTCTAGAACAGAAAATGAGGAATTTCTGTAACACTTCTGCTGTTGACTTGTGGACTGTGTTACATTATGGGGGACCTATGACTACTGAGCACATGCTAATTATTCAGCTGTCCATAACAAGTGACGATTTTGCCTGACCTCTAGGACATATCTTACATTGTCTTCTTGTTTTCTCCCATTTTTCCTCTGCCCTTTACCTTTTTACCTTCACAGCCATCCTCTCCACCTTATTCTGGAGATCCCACTGCTGAACATAGATCTGGTGCTTCTTGAGTACTCTAACTAAATAGAAAGAAAAAAAAAAAGAATGCTTTTTTTTTTTTTTTTGTGGATTCAGACTCTTTGAGTGTAAGCTTACTGACTCTCATGAAACTGATGAAATTTGGGATATGCCATAGGGAGGAAACTCAACGCTGCTGCACTTTAATGTATTTGGGAGTCTAGGCCCCATCTGCCTTGAAACCAAAACAATCCAAAAGCCTTCCTCAAATGCCAAAAGGGCAAGTGGGATTTATAAGGAAATAGAGTTTGAGGTTTCCTTATTTTTTTGAGAACACTACTAGTCTGAACTAGTCCTGTCCTTAATTAGGACTGGAAAATGCTTCTGCCCGCTCCCTGCATTATTCTCCCTGTTTGCACCGTGGGACAGCTACACTCCCATTTTTCCTGAAGCTCCAGGAAGCAACACGTCCCAGAAAGAAAGGCAACATCTGAAGATATATGCTATGCCTTTGTATGTGTTGTCTTACACTGCAGCCTCACCCAACAGAAGTTCTTCTTTTCCATGTGTATATATGAGTGTGGATGTCTGTCTCACATCCTTCTTCATGAGGAGTTGTCTTCTTACCACTCATCAGATAATTCACAGAATCTCAGAATTGTGGTTGTTATTGGAGCGATACTGCTGGGCTCATTTGATGAAAACAAAGAAAACATTAATAAAGAGATAGCCATTCCCTGTAGTAAGAGTAGCACTTTATTGCTCTTCTGTTGTGGCAGATTGGCTCTGCAGCTCTGCTCCATTTATCGTGCTTGGTATCACTGCCCAGGAGCAACTTGACCCACAAAAACTCATCCACTGAAGACCCATCAGATGCCTCCAATAATGTCCATGTTACCAAGGTAGAGTTATAGCTAAGCCTAGATGGCAGTCCACTTGTATTTTACAGGAAGGAATTGGGAGAGAGTAACTAGAGATGCTTGCTGCTGAACTCGCCATGTTACAGGCATGCTGTAGACACACCTTCACTATTTTTCCTGCCTGGATCTTGTCCCACAGGGCTGGAGCAGTTCTGTTCTGTAAGAGTGCAAGTGAATGAAGTAGAGAGGCACAGCAGACGTGGTTCTTAAGCATTAGCTCACCTAACCTGTCTATATCTGGGCTGGTGATAGGTGACATGTAGCTGCACAGACTGTGCAACTACGGGGATATTCTTGTGACATGCAGCTAGACCTGTGCACACCATTGCAAGAATCCTAAGGTTTCCCTTTCTTCCTCTTTACCTCTGCTTGGGTTCTGTCTGCCCTGCTATTTTTTTTTTTTAACCCTCGATCAGATTTCTCACTGTCTGCAGTGCTGAGCAAATAGGCTCTCATCTTATGTAGATCTCTGAATACTTTGAACATATTCCTAAAGAGTCTGTTGCAGAAGGTAAGAAAAGTTGACCTATAAGCAGTCAACTTCAATTCTTTGCATGGGAATCCAGGTCTGTACTGCTTAAAATTCATATGACTTGCTGACTGAGTAAGATCGGATACAATTGGGACATGCCAGGAATTCACACTCTTGCTTCTTTGTGTGGTAAACTGAGCCAACCTGCAGCAATGTACACCCTTTCCGTGGAGGAACGTAAATGTTGAATATGAAATGCGAGACTGGGCTGCTCCACTGAAATGGAATTTTTCAGGCTCAAGTCAAGTGAAACACGAAACTCAAAACAAACTTCTCTAGTTGGGCAAAACAAAACGTTATGACCAAAACAAATGAAGTCTG
Source organism: Numida meleagris (assembly GCF_002078875.1). Lineage (NCBI taxonomy): Eukaryota > Metazoa > Chordata > Aves > Galliformes > Numididae > Numida > Numida meleagris. The sequence goes on from NC_034411.1 coordinate 63,313,433, forward strand.
AAAACATAACTGAAAAAAGAAAATAAATAATAATGAAAAAAAAAAAAGAAATCCCAAACCCTGAGCAGTTTAACAGGCATTTTTTATCAACATTCAGAGCTTTTCACAATTTGTTGAAAATTATCCAACCAGCTGTGACTAGAATGTGCCTGTGTCCCAGCACTTGTGTTCTCAATTTCATGAATGCAACTGCTAGTTTAAATTGTAACCAGATGCTACTAGAGCCTCTTGAAGTGTGCATGCTATTTCACACCTCTGAAGCTGTGTACATTCCCTCTGTCTTTTCCTCAATTCTGTAATGAAATGAAAGAAGCTTGGATTAATCTGTACTTTCTAACAAATAGGAAGATAGAAGGAAAGAAAAAAAAGGACAACTTGGAAAAGTAAATGCATTGCTCTTGCCACAGAGTGTCACTCTTTCTCCACATATCTTTTAGCTAGTGAAAGAAGACATTTGCCTTCCTTGCTAATATAGCTTCTGCACATTTCACTGAAATAACCTGCAGTTTTGCTGCTAAGGCATAAATTAGAGAATATGTTCGCATCATTCTGATATGCTGGGAATCTAGATAGTGTAACAGCTTTTAACTTTTTAGATATCTGGACAGTTCAATAAGAAAAATGAATGTTTAATGCAGAGTTGGGTCATTCCACGTACCAGTTCAATCTGTGATCACAAAGATTTAAAGGAAGAGTTTATTTTTACAAAAGAGCTAGTGAGAAATCAGCTAGCATAGAAAATAGACCAACAGTCCAGTTTCTTGCTTACATAGCTCAGACAGAGCATGTATTTCTGAACAAAATTGTAAATGATAGCAAGAAATGCTTAGGAGTCAGGAGTTTTCTGCTAGCTTCTTCTGCAGAACCTACATAAGAAGCTGTCTTGGTGAACATATCTAACTTTGTTCTTGGAATCTAAAAGCACATCTCAAAATAAACAAAAATAAATCTCTTTAATTGTGATATTCTGAACTGGACAAAACAAAGAACTGAAGAATATATGAATTTATGGAAAAATGAGCTTGAGGAGGTTGTGTTTTATCTAACAACGCTTTCAATTCTATCCTGCTTACATGATGTGTTTGCAAATATTTTTTTCTCTTATAAATTACTTACTGGTCCATTTGACTGGTAATCCAGAATACAGTATTTCTATTCATCACAGAAAATGTTTGTAGTGTATCTCCAAAATTTAGAAAGCTTATACATTGGGTGAGTATGTGATGTTTTACTATGTTGATAACTATCTTCTCTTTGCTTACCATTAACAGAGGGACATCCTAGATGAATTTAGGTCAAAGGCCAGCCTCGTGTATTATATGAGATGTCCTGAGTTTAATGATTTCTTTTAAGGAAAGGAGAATATATGGAACCTATGCAGAAACTTATTTTTTCTGGAGGTTTAACTATAAAGTGTTTCAAAAGAACATAATAGAAATCTAACTTTTAGATCAGATAAAAAATAAATCCGTTTTACGTTGTATTGGAACTGCTCGATTCGTAGAGCCCAACCTGAACAACTTAATTAATCTTTGAATGTATCTTTTAACAAATATTGCAATATATTGTTGAGTTTGAGGATTTCTTCTTTCCAGTTGGAATAGAGTATAGGTATTTTTTTAGTGCATGTCCAAGTTAGCATCTTACTAAACTCAAATCTGAAACTAATAAGAGAGAGCAGGAATTCCGATTCAGATATGACTGTAAAGTTATAGGACACCAGCTATGTTTTTGCCTGCTTGCATAGTACAATAGCCAAGAATACTACCATATTCATATAATTATAACTTGTTTTTCCTTCCTCAGTGACACTTGTTTATTTCTCTAAAAATAAACAACAACAAAAAACCTGTGAGATCCATACCAAAAGTAGATTCATTTTAATTTCTCTTCCAGTACCAGAGGCAGTTGATTCCATTAAGACAGTGGTTTTGTCTGACACTACTATCAACATATCTTGGAGTGAACCTCTGGAGCCAAATGGACCTCTAGAATCCATCCGCTATCAAATCTCTGTCAATTTATTGTCTTTGTTCCCAGAAACTCCACTGCGAAAAAGCAAATTTCCAAATGGGACACTTTCGTGGTCTGTCAGTGATCTCCAGTCTGGAACAAACAATTTGTTCAAGGTATAATCACAAGCAGTATAAACACTACCTGTTTGTTCACTAACCTGTAAGTTAGACCATTCCTCTGTAAATCTGTATGTCTATTTTGAAAATGTGAGTTCAATACTTGACAGATTTCTCTCAGTCTTCTAGTCTTCTGATTAAGGAAAATTAAACATCACAGTTTATTCCTATATGAGCTTTTCAGATGAAATCCTTTAACTGAGATATTTTCTATTTGGGGTGCATATCACCAATGTCAAGACTAAACAGGAGTTTCTGCTACAGTCCTGCTGTGGTTGCCCTGATACGTGCTAAGAGAGGATCAACAGATGGGAAACCTCTGTCCTCCAAGGAGGTGACCTACCTCTGAAGCACTCAGTGTGGTGTAATATACTGGGTTGTGTGCATGAAATGAGTCACAGCCAAAAGAAGTTTTTTCTAGGATAGAAAGCCCTGAAAATTTCAGTGAAAGGGAACACTATATTATATGAATAGGGTGCTCAGTCATTTCACCAACTGCTGCTTTTCCTTTAATGGATATTTTATCTTTTAGCCAAAAAAAAAAAAAAAGTCCAATAAGACAAAAAATTGTCTGATATCGTGTTTTTGCGATTTTAAAATACAATCCAGCAAGTGATATAATGTCTGCATGCTGGTGTAAGAATCTGTGGTGCTTAGGAAGGATCTAAAAAGGTAAGAGTTCTGGTGAGAAAGATGAAATGAGAAACTGAATAGATTCGATGAGTAGGGGCACTGCAGAAACCACTTACATGCATTTTAAAGGTATGTAACATTGAAGCTGTGAGGCACAGAATGTTTCATCCTATATTGCCTGAATATTGCCTTGTTTTAAAACGGTTATCCTCCAAACACTCTAAGTGTCTAAAGCCACCTTTTCTACCTGGTCTTGTACTGTGCAGTTCATCTGTTTCCTTACTAGGTTCTTGCATTTCATCCCAATGAGAACTGGTTTTCTGAAAGTGTCCTCGTTATTGCAAAAACTTTTGAGACTCCACTTTCACCTTCCAATATAATCCCCAGAAATACCAGTTTCCAGCTAGAATGGAGAGCTCCTCTGCACATCAATGGAACCAGCTTCTGGTTTGAGCTGCGTAAGGTAAAAATACTTAATTTTTTTCCATACCAGATTAAACTTAACACAGTTCTGTCCCAGTGAGCAAGACAGCATGGCAGGGCATATATGAAGAATCTCAGTGGTTAATTTGGGCACAGTGATGTCAGTCTTAGTGCCTCAGAAGGAGCAGGATGAAGGCAGCATTTGCCAGGAACAAGGAGGAGTGCAGCTGCAGCATTTAGTACTCCACAGTGCCAAAGGACATCCTGGATGACCCCAATGGAATTCCTCCTGGGTCTCCTGTTCCAGTATAGTCCCCTCCCTCTTTCCTCACTGCCCTCCCCTAGTCTGGCTGTTAGCTGTAAACTGTACATCCACTCTGCAAAAGAAAATAAAGAAAAGGATGTTTGGCATTAAATGTCAGCTACAACCTGGTATCTGAATTTTATTTTCCTATGTATGATAGTAGTTAGGGGAAAATGCTGGACAAAAAAGCAGGTCCGGTAGTGCAGACAGCAGAGATAAGTGCTGCAGTGACAGCAGCATGGATGGAAGCTTCAGGTTTTAATGTCTAGATCACCAGACACAGAAAATGTCATGTGCTGAACTGGATCACATTGATTCCTTAATATAGATAATCAGATCCATGAGGCCTACACCAGATGTTTTCCACCTGCCATAAAACAAGTGTCATAGCACAAATTCTACTAAACCATCTCCTTTCAACTGCACCATGGCAAACTGAACTCATGGTCATGTCACAGTGATCTAGAAATACAAGCTGCACAGAGCTAAGCAAAGGGAAGACTTCTTTTGGCTGTGCAAAGGGGTTACTTAACCTGTTGTCCTTTGTGGTTGCCAAGACTTGCAGGTTTCCTGAAAGCAAAGAAAAAAAAACCTAGCTTTTTTTGTCCTTGGTCTCTAACAAGGTAAAGTCCTGTGATTGAATCAACACATACATAACCTCTGCCTTATGATATTAAAATGCAGCAAGGTGCTTGTATATCCACAAATAGATCTGTGATGTATTTTTAGTAGAGTAAGAAAGCTGACCATGATAATATTTTATTTTTCTAGTGGCAAACAAGAAGTGACTGGTTTTCTCCTGCAAGCACTACATGCACTATAGGCCCTGTTTACACATGCAATCTCACAGGAACTCTTCCTTCTGCCAATTATCTTGTAAGAGCGACAGTAGAATATGTTACAGGAATGAAAAGCACTTCCTCTTCAACAAGCTTTAAAACTACAGGTAAGCACATGGCATAGGATAACAAAATTTTAGGACTATTTTCAGAACATGAATAATAAAAACATATTTTGTAAAATCTAGCAGGTAACTTTCTTATACTAGGACCTAAAATTTTTGGAAAATAAATAACAACATACCAAGAAATTAAAATTCACTTCAAGTGGAACAAGGGAAAAGAGTGAGGGAAGTTGAGATGAAACGCCTATATCCGTATTAACTCATAACTACTCATGAAAAGCTGCATGTGAGTGAAAATTTTGAAATTTGTCCATTGCAAAGAAAAGGCCAAAGACTCATTTTTCATGGGGATTATTGATACTGATCCTTACTCCTTTTATATGTCCACTCACGTACATGTCTAAATTTTGCTCCTTATCTGTTAGCCTTTATTTTGCTGTACGTGTTTCAAGTGTTTTGTATCTTCTCCATTTGACCACAGCTGGTGTTCCCAGTAAACCAGGAACACCCAAAAGAGCAGAAGACTCTAAAAACTCTGTACAGTGGGAAAAGGCTGAAGACAATGGAAGTAATGTCACCTACTACATCTTAGAAAGCAGGTAAGCGATGTGTGCAGGTACTTGTCATGTAGCTAGCAGCCCAGAACAAACCTGGGTGAGCAGGGATGGGCTTTCCTAGTGGCTTTGTCTTGTTGTTCCAGCTACATGGACAGGTGGAGTAATCTGGTGCCAAGCATGCTGTAGTCAATCACTTCCCCCTGAGGAAGCACTGCAGTGCTATGCATCCATAGGCCAGGGAATATCTCTGATAACTTTGAGCTGCTATTTTGGAAATACAGATCTGAGATCTCAAGGGCTTGCAATATATCTTTGATGGGAATAGTGAAATATCAATGATGCAAATGGCCCTTCTCGTAGGATTTCATCCTTCTGTAAAACAAGTAGCCATTTTTGTCATTAATTCCTAGAAAACACTGAAGAAAATATACCCTAACAACATTTCCAGGCCTCTCCTTGAAATATAGGAACATATTTGGATAGACATCTTTCAAATCTGATTTTTCAAACATTTAGCATATATTCTCAGCTAAAATATATGTAGAAATATCTTAGCATTCAGTGGACATAAGGAAAGCTCATAATGTTGCTAGAAAGAGTCATAAGGTAGTCTCACCAATATGAGATATTAGATAATATTTATAGTAATTTGGCAAATACAAATCACTTGGACTGTACATGTAACACTTATTAGGTTCCACAGAGTGCTAATTCACACTTATTCCTACACTAGCAATATTAGGGCTGAATGGACAGGTTAGAGTATATTGTTGACAGCTGAGAAAGTTCTCATTATTTTGACAAATATTTGGCCAAGTCTGTTTAATGCAGCCAGTAAAAGGTTTAATTAGTGCATTATTTAAAACCAAAGAGGTTCCATTTCCTGAGATATTTCTATGATGTTTAAAATGAGCAGTGACAGAGGGAAGCTAACGTTTTTCTTTCCTCAGTTAACTTAGTGCTTATGAAAGTTAAAGACCCACAGCGCTGTGGTGTTAAGCATACTTTACTTATGTAAGTTTTCACTCAGAAATATTTTCCTGGTGTTGTAAGGTTCCTTACAATTTTGTGAGTGTACAGCAGCACCGACTTTCATGCCACAAGACCACAATAATTTTGATGCGCCAATGGCCACATTGTACTTGGCTTGCTATGGATGAGCAAAGAAAGGACAGCCCCTTGGCCCGAATCAGGGCTGTGTTTTAGTTGCTGTGTACTTCAGGCTCCAGCTTTGTATTCATCTCTGGAATCATACTGCATCACTGAGGCTTTTTTTATTTTAAGGAAATATATTTTTCTTCCGCAGTTTCAATGCGCATATGCAGAGGTTTTTGACTGAATTGCACTTTGAGCCTCAAGGTGTGTCTATACCCTTCAGAAAAGTGTAAAGTCAGACCCATAGTATTCTAGAAAATATTTGCATAGCCTTTTGAAATAACCCATTTTTCATACAGTTATGGTAGGGATGTGAATATGAATGTGTACTTTTTACTTGTCTTTTGGTTTAGAAGTGTTTGGCCTTTTTTCTGAATTGAAGCATATTGGGAGAATGATTGGCATATTCATGAAGGTCATCTCACATGAAATATTACAGTCCTGTGTGACATGAAATGATATTTCACATATTGCCTTTCAAGTTTAATATGTGGTCTTCTTTTGGTTGGTGAATAATCAGCTCTGGATTTATTGTGAGCAATCAATCTCAGTCCAATGGGGAATGGAAGAAATATATGCAGTAGTCAGCAGATACTATGGGAACCTGGCTAGCTAAAGAATTGTGTCTTCCCTGCCAATGACTTGCTTCCTGTTTAGCTTGTGAAACCTGATGCACAAGAGCCACTGAACTACTCTAGGCCCGGGAAAGCAAAGCCTTCTAACAGTACACAAAATAAACAGTTTTTTTTTCCTGAAAGCTAAATAAGAAAGTTCTGAAACCTTGGTTGTAAGGTGTGTACTGAGACAGATGAAAGTGTGCTGCAGCTTTGTACATCTAAAATGTTCTAGCATTTCATTTCCAATGCCAAGCGGAGGATGTGTGATTCCTGACATTGCTGAAATGGCATGGTACAGTTTTCTGCTCCAGAGCCAAAACCCCATGAATGGCTTGAGCTTTCATGCAGGCAGGGAGATTTTGTGAAAGCTGTGAAACTGAAGAAGGGAGAAGTAGTAAACAGCCCTCACTGCATTAATAACATATCTGGGCTATTTCATTGTGCCTGTTGTAGGAAGCCGTCTGGCAACACCAACAAAGTGGAGTCCTTGTGGGTGGTGGTTTACAATGGTTCTTGTGACAGTATTTGCACATGGAAGGCTGAGAACTTAGAAGGAACTTTCCAGTTCAGAGCAGCAGCTGCAAATATGCTGGGTCTTGGTGAATACAGTGACACAAGCAAAGATATTGTGTTGGCTAAAGGTATGTCCTACACTTATGTTTTGTTAATCAAGCTTTTTCAGAATAAATACACCCATTTCTGAAGAGAGACCTATTTTATGATGAAGTTGTTGCACAAAGAATGTGTCTGAGGGATAATCACTGGTAGCATTTACATGGTGACCCCAGTTGCCACTGCTTTCACAGAACAGTGGGCCTGAACTTTGATTCTGCTTGTTTATACTGATTTTTCTCTGTGGTCCTGCACTTTGCATCATTATGTGATTATTGAAGTAAATGCAAGCTTCCATGCTGGGTAAAGATGTGAGAATTAGCACTTGTTGTCAGCCAAAATGCTAGATCTGTACACTGTTGTTATTTATGAAAATCCCATATTGAGTGATCAAGCATCAGTGCATGAATAGTCCAGACCTAGAGGAAGAGAATTAATTTGACCAAAAATAGATATGTCCACTTAGCCTACCAGAAAGCTTTGTGCAGAGAAAGACACTTACACAGCAGGCAGCTCAAGGGATCTTTCAGGTTTGCTCAACTCTGTTAGGTTGATACAGTTCATAAGCACAGTCATTTACCAGTTCTCCCCTTCTATTTAACAGATACTGTGAACTCTCCAGATATCGCTGCAATTGTTGCTGTGATTGGAGCAGTTGTACTGGGCTTGACTATGATCATACTGTTTGGTTTTGGTATGTGGTTGATTTTTTTTGCATATCCATGGTTTGCCAGGCACTTCAGCTAGCAGGAGATGATGAGCCTCCAGGTTTGGGGAAATGCTGAACAACCTGCAGTGTGGGAGCTGGAGGGAATTTCTGAGCTCTCATCCTTTGAGGTCCTAGAGATGTATTTTCAACATCTAGGAAAGGATACCAGTTCACTCTGTCTTAAGGCATTTATTGCTGTAGATTCCTTGTAGAAACAGCATAGAAATGCTGAGGGAGCTCTGACATTCTCATGTATCGTTATGAAAACTTGTAATTCTCAAGTTAGGTATTGCATTTATTCACCAAAACAACTCATCTTTTCCCCTTCAACTTCCTTCCTGAAGGAAGGATGAAGAGATTACTCTGTAATATAGATATCTAGATATGATGGTCCTATCCTCTCATTCCTCATCTTCTCCACATGATTTTGCACCAGCCCTTAGGGTTTGGGTCTTTTTACATGCAGAAGTGGATGCTTGCCTGATTTCTCAGTTTTCTGTCTTCTGTGGGAAAAGGTGGTGGCCAAAAGGAAACGTCTTGTTCACACTAGCTGCCAGAGGGTCATGTACAGAATGACAAAAAAAACTTGCGGCCTTTCAGAGCCTACTCACATTCTGGGATGCGCTCAGAGTAAAATATCTTATGGTCTTCTTTTCTGTTCCAGTATGGCACCAAAGATGGAAATCCAGAAAACCAGCCTTAACTGGGCAGATAGTGCTTGTCAAGGAAGATAAAGAATTAGCTCAACTCAGGGGAATGGCTGAGACAGTGGGACTAGCCAATGCTTGTTATGCTGTCAGGTATGTCCTTGAAAGAAATACATTTTCAGGACAAAAACGTGGAAGAGGCCTTCCCTGGGTTGGTTTTTATCAGCATGCTCATCCCTGACAACTTGATGTGATGTTGGGGGCTGCACCTACTCAGCAGGTCAGGTCTGCTCTGAATTATGCCCTGCCAAGCTGGTTCCCTGGTACACAGCCTGGCCTGGATTTCCTCTAGCCCACCCTGAGTGCTCACTTGGGCAAGAAACACAAGTGAATGGGGAGAGAAGGAGACATGTTGTTTTCCAAGAGATTCCAAAACATTCGGGTTTCACCTCAGCTCCCCTTAAATGTAGCTGACGAGACAAATAGTATCAGACTCTTATGAGGAAGAATTTTAATATCATTTCAACCATTTTTAAGTATTAACAAGTGATTAATATTGCTGTTTTGCAGCACTCTTCCTTCTCAAACAGAGATTGAATCATTGCCAGCTTTTCCTCGGGACAAACTGAATTTACACAAGCTGTTAGGAAGTGGAGCATTTGGAGAGGTGTATGAAGGGACTGCATTAGGTATCCTGGCAGATGGAAGTGGAGAATCCAAAGTAGCAGTCAAGGTAATCACATCAGCGTAGTCCTCTGGAAACAGAATGGAATGGGCAGAGATTTGGCTCAGAGGTTATACCACTGAAATAAGCATTGAGAGATCTAGATATTTCCTTGCTGGATTTCTTGCAAGTCACTTAAAGCTGAGCCTATCACTTTGTAACAACTGCTGGAAAATACCATATATTTAAGGCTGTGTCTATGTCACCACTATATGCTAAAGGTGATGTGACATAGAGTATTTTTATGCTTTCTGTTGAGTAGACTTTGAAGAGGGGTGCAACAGACCAAGAGAAGAGTGAATTCTTGAAGGAGGCACACTTAATGAGGTAGGAAGAGCTTTGCCATTGGGTATCCTTCTGCTCTCGTATGAGGGTGGGGAAATTCAATAGGAATGAGAGCGACGCTTTTCTCAGCTGTGGCATTTTTTGGGGTAGTCTCCTGTTTCTTCTAAAAAAACGTAAACTGCTACTGATTAATTTCATGCAACTAAAGCTATAAAACTCTTTTGCAAAATTTAAGATTTGGATGGCAAATTTGATATGCTGATAGAATGGATTTATTAGGTTTTGGACTGAGATATTTCAGCGTCTTTGTACCCCTAGAACTAATTTGTTAAAGGTAAATAGCAACATTTGGCTGACACTCTTATCAAAATAAATGTATCAAAACAAGCTTATGCCTTGCAGTTTGAATTTAGAGTGGAAATTGTTTTTTAATAATGTGCATACTTACCACTAGAGGCTGCCACATACCTATTCTACTGAGGTGCACCCAGAAAAAGTAATATGTCCACAGCGTGAGAACTTCACATGGAAAAGTCTGTGTGTCAGCTCAAAGTCTGGTTCTCCAGAGTCTCTACAGAGACCAGCAGAAACTGAACTTAATTTTTGTTTTGTTTTGAAGTACATTGTGGTTTTCAGATGTGCTGATCTGCACTTCTTTGACTTCTATTTCATAAATGCAGGATTAGAATCATATTTTGAAAAATGAAATATTTTATCACCTGCACAGAAAATGTAATGTTACTAAATGTAAAATTGATTTTTACAGCGTTCTTTGTCTACAATCAAAATATATATATATCTTTCATTACTTTGCCTTTTGCCAAGCACTTTATACTGAATGAGGTAAAAGGCTTAAGAAAATGTAAAATGAAATCATGTAATGATGGTGTAAATTCATGATGAAGAGTAAGTGCTGTGTGCAAACTTCCTGTGTCTACCTGGCAGTCATAAATCCAGTTAAGGACTCTTCTCTGTGGAGTATGGAAATTATATATACTCAGAGCTTCTCCAGATCTGCTTTTTCATGTTGTTTTTTTTTTTTAGCTACTGATCCAAACTGAGAAATCCTGGAAAAAATATGTTATTGGAATTTATTAGATTTAATTTTAAACACTAATGTGGGCCTATGTGTGTACCAGTTCAATGAGACAAAGAGAACAGGAAAGGTTAAGTGTTACATATTTCCAGTAGTCATTAAATAATAATAGTAAAAAGGCATGTTTTACATGCTTTAAAGATTTTTTAATGTGAAAAAGAGTGATTTAGTTTCCTCATGGAGGGCTTAGAGACTTTTATTGATGTTCATCTATGATGTCTCAAATTAAGCCAAAGGCAAAAAGGTTACATAGGTGGATCTGGTTGTTTACAAACCTTGATGTTCTCTGTTTAAATGTTGCCTACTTTCTGGAACTGCATTCAGTAGTAGCATTCTGCTGTCCCAGCTAAACAAGAACTATTAGTTTCTTCCGTTATTGCTATGCAGCAGTGGGAAAAGCTTTGAGCAACCCATAAGTCAAACAGTAATTTGGTATTGGTTATTGGTGGGTCATTTGTGTACAAATACATGCAGCAAATTCCAGGGTGTATCCCATCACTTGGGAAATAAGGAATGACAGCTCAGTAGAGGAAGGACTGCAGGAACTGTAAGGAAAGTGCCAGGTGCTCCTTCCTTCCTCCGTTTTCGTTCTCAAGGCTGACAACATTGTATGATTGAGAGGTATGTGCTGCGGGGGGACTGTCAAATTCAAAATCACACTTTTCGCTGAAGAGCTTTTGCGAACACCTAAGATTAAGTGAATTGAAAGAGATTAGAAGGAAAATGTTCCTCTGTTGTATTTGTTTGTTTATTCTGGTGCATTTGACAGCACTTTAGACACCACCAGTTTCCCCAGCAGGGTCAGGTTTCTCTGGCTGATGGTGCAAGTCCTCTCACACAGCAGTGCAAAGAGAAAACTATTTTCAAACACAATAGCTGTGGTTGTAAAAACATGGCCACTGACAGAGTCAGTGAATATTCCGCATTGTTTGTAAACTGCTAGATCTCAGAGGGCTGATTGCTCTGTCATAATCCCAAGATTTTGGACATACGCCAGCAATTACTCTTATATCTGCTTGTTCTTCACATGTGTATTTTGTTTCTCTTGCAAAAACAAAAACAGTTGAACAAGACAGTTCTTCTCTGGATTGTAAGAAGATGTTATACCTTATGCTTCTATTTCTCTCTGTGCATTTCTCCAAATCAATAGTTCTACTGTGACTACTGTAGTAGGAATACTCTATTAAAATAACAGAGATATTTCCAGTGTACAGGTGGCAATTCATGTTATTCCCAGATGAGATTACCATTGGGTGTCTTGTTTTACTTCATGTAAACGTAATGAAGTGTGCCTTTAACATGCATGCCTGTGTTAGAGTGCCTGTCAAAGCACAGTGTAAACTCGTGCTTTGAAAGGCTGTCACAGAATTGCCCCATGACTAAGCAAGTCAAGGCAATTTAAGTTACTGAATCATGACGTTGGTGGAGGTGGAATTGTAAAGGATAAACCCATTCATTACTTGTAGCTATATACAAATTATTGTCAACCAATTGAGTTTTTCACATATAATCTTACAGTCATTTATTTCTCTTTAGTAAATTTGATCATCCCCACATTCTGAAGCTACTCGGAGTGTGCCTGTTAAATGAACCTCAGTACCTTATACTGGAGCTGATGGAAGGAGGGGATCTGCTTAGCTATTTACGAGGAGCCAGAAAGCAAAAGGTAGGATGACCTCAAGGGATCTATTTTTAACATATGTCTGCTCACAGTTTCTTGGTTTTAATCTTCCTTAAAGGCCATGCTGATGTCCAGCTCCTTCTGCATCTGCAGGCTCTGACCTAGCTAATGCCCTGGGACCTCGGTATTGAGTGCTGACTAGGCATTCAGAGTTGCTGTGAAGAAGACTGAATATCATGTTGAATATCATTAGATCACTGACTAAAAGTGGGGTTTTTTTTCGGTCATGATATGTCTGTGGAGTCCTTCTCCATGAACACTACGAACAGCCCTTTGAAAAGTGATCATACGTAACAGTGGTCATGTGTCTTGTCCACTAGGCCACACAGTTGTTGCTGTTGTCCTTGCAGCTATATCCCAAAAGTCTTTAGAGGAAAGAGGAGAAGAGAATAAAGAATAAAACTCTTTAATTAAGAAGTTAATTAATTTTCATAATTAGCTTGAAGATTAAGAATATTAATGGTAGGAGTTTATGTCAAGGGACTTGACACTGGAATTTTAGAGCACTGTAGCAGTTGTCTGTTTCGTTTACACGATCTCATCAAATCCACAGTCTGCGCTGAAGTCTACTGGAAAGTATGTGCATGTATTCTACTGAAATAATATATTCTACTGATTAATACAGCAGCAAGCAAACCTGATATAATAGCAGGAGGAAATATTTGGTGTCCCATTTCTTCCACTACAGCAAAGAAGTAATTCTGAAGGTCCCAGGATATTCTTAGCCCCAAATCAAAGAACAGGATGTGTTACCCTGCCTTGCGGTATAGTGATTTAGCAGTTTACCCTGTGACCAATTAGCATTTGCTCTATTGGCACACAGATACTTTGCACCTGTTTTGCAAAAATCCTATAAGTTTCAGATGAGAAAACAATACCATCTTTGCATGGGGAGGCTGTCATTCTGAGTTTGTAACACCAGGAGATGTGGCTAACATTGTCTTTGTTTCTCGTAGTTCCAGAGTCCCTTATTGACATTGACTGACCTCTTGGATATATGCTTGGATATTTGCAAAGGTTGTGTCTATTTAGAGAAAATGCGTTTCATACACAGGTACAGAACTTATTTCCTTTCCTTTTCAAGCTTTACCCACTGTACCAGAACTAATTATCTTACCTGGGATAAAGTGCCCGGGAAAGGTGTCACAATATAACAGGAAAGGTAAGAGAATTGGCGTAAAATATGAAGTTATGCTTTTCTGTTAAAATTACATACAATTGTCTCAAAAAATGATGGGCTATTCTAAGATTTTATCCCAGGGAAGCAAGGGAAACTAGAATATATTATTCACCATGAATAGGATCAATCACTGGAACAGGTTGCCCAAGGAAGCTGTGGCATCTCCAGCCTTAGAGATATGCAAAATTTAACTGGATGAGACCTCTAGCCACCTGATCTAACCGGATGAGTGGCAGTGTCCTGAACAGGGGGTTGAACCATCTGACTTCCGGAGATCTCTTCTGACCTGAGTTGTGCTGCAAAGCTAACTCCATCCTTTTGTTTCCACCTTACAATTCAGGGACCTGGCTGCTCGCAACTGCCTTGTGTCTGAGAAGCAATATGGAAGCTGCTCCCGGGTCGTAAAGATTGGTGATTTTGGACTTGCCAGAGATATCTATAAAAATGATTACTACAGGAAAAGAGGAGAAGGCCTACTCCCTGTCAGATGGATGGCTCCTGAAAGCCTCATTGATGGTGTCTTTACAAATCGCTCTGATGTTTGGTGAGCTATAGCAGGCACACAGCAGTGTGAAAAGGATAGTCAATCCCACAGCATGAAAATATTGATTTACAGCAGCAATGATAAGCTTGAATATTTCCATCTCTAATAATTTACAAGCTAAGGTAGATTTCTTTCTATGTGATGTTTTCATGAACTAGTAAAAAACTTGGCACCACGACTGTATCTGCTTGTAAGTATTTCTTAATGCTTTGGGCTCTAGCCCTTGGATTCTGGATGGAAAAAACTAGTGTTGGTCAATGAAAGAGTTTTGTACTAGGCCCACAATTTTTTTTTTTTTTTTTTTTTGCCTTTTTGAGCAGTGAATTGACTGCCTACATTCTGTTCTTTCCATTTTGTTTTCCATTAGGTTAATTGACATTTCCTTCCTACAAGCAAATACTTTCCCCTTACCATTTCACCCTGTTATGGTGACTTTGTTATTTTGAAGCCCAAATTTCTCAGCATCACTCGGGGAAAGTCATAGTACTTTGCTGCAGTGGTTTACTTGCAAGGTATATTTGGGCAGGCTTGTGTTTATGGTGAGGAAGCAGGGACTCACTGTCAGGAGACCTGGGAAAAAGCAAACCAATACAGTTCAGTTAAACCTAAGATTCAGGCAATTTTAGATTAGATAGCCATGGACGATAATGGGTGGGCTATACCCACCAGTCTTGGTCAAGTTTTCAGGCCCTGCAGCCTATCCATTTAATTGCCGCACTTACATTTATCTAAAAAACCTTGCTTTGTTCTCCTTGCCAAATCCAGTGAGGTGCTGATTGCTTTATGAGTGGTACTTAGGAGAACTTGTAACTCTCTCCATTTCCAGTGACACTTCCAGTGCCTTCTAAATGCTTGTTTAAGTGAGGATATGCTCAAATGAAGAGTGGTGCCTAGGGATGCTGTGCTTCATCTCACTGAGTCTAGGAAAGTGTGTCAGTCCTACGTATTTATTTTAGCAATTCCAGAGCTGGGATTAAGGATGTCTCCAGTGTTTTACATAAAGTTAAAACAACTTACTCCTAATTTTTCTGAGTCTTGTTCTTAGACTGGAGCAATTTTAATTAACTGATGATAGGGAGATTGCTCATCATCACTATGGTAATCAAAATTTATTGTTGGTGTTTCTTAGGGCTTTTGGAGTCTTAGTGTGGGAAACATTAACTTTGGGTCAACAGCCATATCCAGGTCTCTCCAATATAGAAGTTTTACACCACGTACGATCAGGAGGAAGGCTGGAATCTCCAAACAACTGTCCTGATGACATGTATGTTATTTTGTTTATATATTATTGATAATATTTATAAGACAGCAATTGCTTTATTGCCAGGTGACTATCATTTTGAATGGCTACTTACACCTCTGAAAAATCCAACATCCTCCTTTTTTTTCTTGTTTAGACAAAACAGTTTGCACTTGTAGCTGCCCACTTGCTCCTAACTCATCCAGTAGTGTAGCCTGTGAGCATGAACTTCAGTGAGAACTGAAAATTAAGTCTTAAAGTTTAATGGCTTATGCACAGTGGTCTTTTAAACAGGGCTTTACAAATAATATAAACTCAGCCTTGGGCATGAATCCATTAGTAATGTTACAATAGGCTGAGAATGCCTCATCGACCGGTTCAGAATTGGTTAGAAGTTAGCATGACTATAAAGAAGAGTTAACCTGTTCCTTTATTCCATGTGTCTTTGATGGCAGATGTAACTGGCTTTCTCACTGATATCTACAGGAAACAGGCTAACATAAGATCATATATAAAAAAATAAACCATTCTGCCTTAGCAGACCTCTCTGTAAAAAAGCCAGCAAGAAAAGCTGAAGCAGAGCAAAAAAGAGAAGGTTAGTCTTTAACTGAGCTGGATAAACAAAGCTTTCAATTCTGAACTATTTCTTGAGTACAAAATTCACCTGTAATTAAAAGAAAAAAAAGTGAATACATATAATGGATCCAACCCATTCCAGCCAGAGGTGTATGAATGAGGAAATTGAACCTGAGCCCAATGATCACTCAGTATAGCCTAATTTCATGTCTCAATTCCTATACAACCATTCTGTATAAGCAGTCACAGAAATGCGTTTGACAGCTGGTCCTACAAATGGAGGAAGAGGGTACTTAAAGTGCACAATTCTTACTCCTGGGGCTGAGGAAGTGGTTTGAGACTGATCTTGTGATTGGCAAGCTTGGTTCTCCGTGATAGGTCCCACATCAATTACAATGCTCTCAGTTCCAAATGGTTTTTACTTATCATTATCTGGATACAGCTGAAATATTGCATTAACAATTAAAAAAAAAAGGGGGGGGGGGAGGAGAAAAAAATATCACTTGGAGAACATTAGGATTTTAAGAACAGGGTGCAAACTGGAAGTGAAACGACAGCACTAATGAGAGACCAAAAGCAACTTCAGTTTCAAAATTTTCTAATTTTCTGCTGAAAAATGTTTCCTTAAAAAATTCCTGACAGCTGACCCACGAATAAAAAAGCATAGGAGATGAAGTATACTCATGTAATAGTTTGATATTCAAGCTTACACAAAGGTTTATAAGCTGCCTTTAAAGAGAATGACAAGATTTTCAGAAGAATCAAGAAAAAAGTTGACTTTTTTGTTTTTTAAAGTCCTAGGTCTCACAAATTAGCATATCAGGTAGAGCTTAAACACTCATCCACAGGCTATGACTTGTAGGATCAAGACCTTATAGCAGCACCCTGGTTTTTGAAAGCCAAGGGCCTGAATGAGCTCTTAAATTGTTGTATCGTCTTTTTATCTCATTTGGTGAACGCTCAGCACTTGGGTGCAGCTTCTGTCAGTAGCCTAAATAGCTTTTTTGCTACTTTGTTCGGTCATTAATGGCATGGTGAGATTCTTGACATTCCTGCTGCTCTCCGTGTGGTTTTGAACCTGCATCGGGACATCAGCAGTCAGCGATTGTCTTCCCGACACTTTGGCTTGCTCATTGTCATTTGACAAAACAAACCATCTCTGATAGAAAGAGAGTTCAAAGGCCAAACTACTTCAGCTGAGAAGTGTTTAGGAATCTGTGGTAGGCTTGCACTGCAAGGGCAAGGAGGGCTGACACAGAAACCTTGGGTGTGAAAGCATTAGGAAGTAGGATTGTTTTTGTTTTTCAGAGGCAGGGGAAGATAAGTTCTGCCCCTGGCCTCCCCAAGGTGTTACTCCAGAGTGTAATCATCTGCTTTCCTCAAGAGAAGTGCAGATACATAAAGCTTGGTAATGAACTGAAAAAGAGACTTGGGGATCTGTAGATGAGCTATGTTTGTTGAAACATGAATCAGATGTATGAACAGCACTAGTTGTGCAGTCAGAGACCCACATCTGGTACAGCCAACAGAGTGTGAGCAATCAGGAGAACTTGTACGAGGGCAGTGCCACTTGCTTGACCTGAAGCTTCTGTTTCACCAAATGCTCGTGCTCATACAAAGTTATACAACGGAGTTTGGTGAAGGAATTTTGATATCTAAAAGCTTTTGCTGTTTGATTCCAGGAAAATCCCCCTGGATTTGAGCTTGGGTGGTAAAAAAGGCCTGCTCAAAATGAGAGCAAGGACTCTATTGCAACAAATTTTCTCCTTTTCTAAGGCAATCTCCACATCAATGGTATTTTTCATTTTGTATGTGAGAAAATTACTTCACACAAGCTACAGGACATTACCAATGAAAAATTCAGGAACAGTTCACTTTCAACCTCCAAAATTAGCTACCGAGTAGTAGTTCTTTGATACTCTAGACTCTCAAGTTCTCCACATACGCAGTTCTGTTGGACATATGGTTACATGCTGTTCAGCCCACATAAGACGCTGTTGTGAAATGTATGTGTGTAGGTGTACATCTAGGTGCTAGTACTTAAACTTAATGTTAAAGTTTATCTAATGATGTGTTTGGGTTGGTTATTTCTCATTTCCTCTTGGAAGACTTTCCCCATGAAGTCACCCAAGAAAATATAGGAACATGCTCAAGCTCATGAATGACAATTCATGTACATCTTAGACTCACTTTCACCCTATTGGTGTCATGCTGGTGTGTTTCTGGGCTCGTGAAAATTTATGCCATGTGACTCAAAATTTTGGATGCCACAACATTCCTTGAAAGTTAGATATCCATAATATCCATACCCATAAGTAGCTGTCCCTGCAAAATTTACAGATATTTTCTGAGACAGCATGAAAACGTCAGTCATTAGAAACCAAAACCCTACTGAAATTAAATACCTTATAGACAATATATATTCTATCCTGTGTTAATATTTTACACCAGCGAGCAAGTAAATTGATTAAGGAAATAAGAATTTGGGACATAATGCCAGTTATGGTTGTTTTTTTGTTTTTTGTTTTTTGTTTTTTTTTTTTTTTTTTCCAACAGTGAATATTCCCAATCAGTAACAAAACTGAATGGCTTTGTGAAGCAAATGGTTGATTAAAAAGTAGTTATTTGAAAATACAGTCTTAGGAATGCAAAAAAGTTCTGAATTTACATTTGTCAAGTTCTTGTTTCATAAGTGACTTGTGTATCATTTCTTATTTCTTTCTCCCTCTGTTGTTTTCTGGCTGTTTCTCCTTTCCGTCAGAACAGCAGTGCATTCATCAAGCTCTGCACACCTCCGTGCACCAGACTCTGCCCATCAGAGTCCAGACACTAACCTGGAGTGTAGGTCCTCTTCTTGAAAATCCTACAAATCAGCATGGCCAGAAAGTAGGTTGTTGGGTTTCCAGCATCCAAGGCTGGCTTCTGAATTGAATGTGACAGACACTTTGCTGCCAACAGAAGGAAAACTAGAATTATTTCTCTTCATGTTAAGTCCAGTTCAGTACTTTTCTGTCTGTATTTCTAGAGTCTTCAGTAAGCAGTGCATCTGAAAGTAAGTAAGGAGAAGAGGTGATTCAGTGTCAGGAAGTTACTATCACTTTTTAGATCCTTAAGATTTCACTGAATTATTTTGAAAATCTGGTATCACTCTACCTGCTCTGCAGCTGTGTGATACAGGTTGATGAAAAGTGGTTCTGAAAAAATTTGACTGATGTTTTTCATCCAACCATGATATTTTAATGAAAAATATTATGGAAAAAATCAGAAGTAGAGAGATGTCCCTCAATTGTCATCAGGAGCTCAGTAAAATACTGAGTTGTGGTGAAGGACAGCAGTCTCCTTTTTAACATGGACAACTGAGGGTCTGAGCAAGCCAATCCATTTCACATAACTCAGATCTCACAGCAGCAAGTCTCTGAGGCTGTTTGTCAGGGGAGGATTTGAACTTATGGCTTAGAGGTGAATACTCTGCATTCCTGTAAGAGCTTCCTGAATCATCCTTTCACTGACTGCTCAAATGCTGCGCTCTGGTTTTGAGGCCCTAAGATCCCTCTCCCAACACTTAACATATCCAGGTGTTGGCTGCGGTTTGGTTTTCAGCCTGGCTCCCCCTGGCTTTTTTAGGATTTGTTTTTGTGTGTCTGGGGCTTGCCACAATTCATGCCCTCGAGTAGGCAATGTAAATCAGCCCTATCCTTTAGACAAACAGGAAAGGCAGTTTTTCCACTGAATGATACCAATAGTTTTGAGCAGGGCGGGCTAGCATCCTGCACTCAGGGGAAACTGATACCATTTTTTCCTTTGATGGGGAAAATGTACTCCTATTTGTTTTGGTCTAGGGACAGAAGTCTAAATTAACCTTCTCTGTCCTGGAGGGTTTGCTTTGAACATCTCTGAAGTTGAAGTGGCATGAGTTGAAGAAGAATTAAATAAGCTGATAGCTTCAAGTTCATTTTTTGTTTTAGTGAAATTTTTACTGTCAGAGAATAATTTTCTTGTCTGCCTTCTCAGAAAATATTGGTCACTTCTTGGGTGCGAGTAGTGAGAATGGTGAGCAGGTATTGTTTTTTTGTGTTGTTTTTTTTGTCCCTACAACATTATAGCTGCTCCCAATCTCAAAAAATGTCCATCTTTGACAAAATTGAAAGCATTCATGGTGAGTATTCCTGACAACTGACCCTTCATCTGCTTTTCTTCCTTCAGCAGCTGGTGGTAATATTTTCTCCATATATGAAATCTTCAGAAGTTGAAAATCTACACTGGACTTGCTTGTCAGATGATTAAATGATGAGATGGATGATTCTATCGTCTTTAATATTAACCTTTTAACATTTTTTTTCTAGACGTGATTTAATGACACAATGCTGGGCCCAAGATCCTCACAACAGACCTACTTTCTTTTACATTCAGCACAAACTGCAAGAGATAAGGCACTCTCCACTGTGCTTTAGCCACTTCCTTGAAGACAAAGAGTCAGCGGCTGGATTCATCAACCAAGCTTTTGAGGGTAAGCCTGGGCAGCACTGCCATCCCACAGCTTCTGCCCAAAGCTGCAACAGTATAATCATAGAATCATAGAATGGCTTGGGTTGGAAGGGACTTTCAAGCCCCCTCAGTTCCAGCTTCTGCCATGGACAGGGCTGCCACCCACCGGATCAGAATGCCCAGGGCCCCATCCAACCTGGCCTTGAACACCTCCAGGGATGGATGGGGTATCCACAGCTTTTCTGAGCAGCATATGCCAGTGCCTCACCACCCTCTGATCAAATAATTTTTCCCTAACATCTAACCTAAGTTTCCCCTCTTATAGTTTAAAGCCATTCCCCCTTGTCCTATCACTATCAGCCCGTGTAAAAAGTTGGTCTCTCATCTGCTTATAAGCTCCCTTCAAGTACTGGAAAGCTGCAACTTACCTCTCTCTTAAGGAACTTGTAAAGATATATTAGGTGTCATTAGGTATGATGCATTAGGTAGTGCACACATAAGATTACCAAGCAAAAAAGCTATGATGTTGAGACTGAGCAAGCATCACAAGACACATCCAATTCAGACCTAACTTCAATTTCCCCATTAGCTAAAGGTGGCACTTGGGCACTTACTTTAGGAGTACTGGTTCAGTGGTTGCCTGAAATGGAACATAAATTAGGTACCTAAGTAAGGCAGACTTCATCTTGGCTGGATCTATCACAGTTCAGAAAAAGAATCACAGCATGCCTGTGCTCCATACACTGTGCATGAGTAAAAGGAGGTGATGTTAGGGAAGATATACTCAAGACAATGGATACAACAAAACCCAATTCCAAAGAATACTGTTAAAATTGTGTAGACAGAAATTTGAAAAGTCAAATCTGATGTCAAATCTGTGCAGGTGTGACTCAGAGTGCCTAAACATGGAAATGAATGTCCTGACTGAGCCAGAACTAGATTTTCCAATCCTGCAGTAATTCCCAAATGGCTAAATCTAGGAAAAAAGTGAGGTCTTAGTAAACAGTGTGATTTGAAAGTCTTCAAAAATAAGGTTTTTATCTTTTTAAATATCTCACTTTTATTTCATAGTTACTTTTAATTTAACCTGTTTCCTTATTTTGCTTTTCTAGTGGAAAAAAAAATAATCTCTGTTAAAAGAAGTGCTTCCCAATCCAAAAAAAAAGCAAAAAGTATTCATTGCTAGAATTTCTGAAGGTTTTTTTTTTCCCCACAAAATGTTTTTGAACTGGGAACTCATTCTGTCTCATAAACAGTTTTAATACATCAGTATTTTGTGATTTTCCCCACCCTCAAGCAAATTGTGATAAATTCCAGGAATTATGCAGCATTCAATTATGCAATTATGTAGCCATTTTTCAACATATTCTACCTACACTCAATTGACTGATATTGTTGAATTCTCAATTAATGATAGTCTATTCAATATTTTGCTACTCTTTGTCATTCAGTGATGCTTTACAAATGACAGCCTCCCCTTCCCCATCATGATTTCTCTCTGCATCAAATCCACTCAGTATGACATGGTCATACGTCTTTACAAGGCCAAAGATTTTAACACTGATGAACTGGGACCAAAGTAAGCTAGCACTGATAACCTATCATTTCCTGTTTTTTAAACAGCTGATTTTGCACCCTTACCCAATAATGAAATGCTTAGTGCATATGCATGTATATAATTTCCTAGTTTCTTTAACGGCATCTTTGCTCTGAATAGTGGTGTTTGGGAAAAAGTTATTTAATCTGGCACAAATCTAAGCCTGGAATTTGCTCAGGAAATGAGTACAGCCAATTAATTAGGCACCTTGCCCAAGCTAATAGGCTTTATATTATGTATGGATTTTATCTCACCTAAATGCGGCTGTCTAGAAGCCAGCAATCTCATCTGAGATACTCTACTAGGTATCTCTATGGCCAGGATTTTAGGCATGCTTCAGTTCTCAAAATTCCTCCTTGGCTTTTCCTCAGGCCTTTTTAATGATTTTCACACAGAGAATGCCCATCAGAAAACAGTATATCTTGAAATTTATTCATCTACATATCATTCTTTCAAGTTAGTGTCTTTTAAATGACTAAACACTTGATAAAATCTTTACATCTCTATAACACACATACTTTTTCCCCCATCTATTCATAGTTTATCTGTTAGCTATCTTCTTCTTTCCCTGGAGAGTCTTTATAAATCCACTCAAACTGTATGCTGCACACTTGACTGAAGGCCTAGAGTCCTGGTGATGTTTTAATGTTACCATATTATCTGATCAGGGAACCATGCCTGTAGGTTTTCTGCAGATGTCCAGCTTTAAACTCATTCAATTATTTTTCTGCCTGAAATGTAAACGTTTTGTAACAGAGTTCAGAGTAGTGCTGGCTCTAGAAGTGTGGTTGTTTTATGCAAGAACTGGCAGTTCATGTGCTAGTCAAACTTTAAGAATAAAATGCACACTCCTTCCTGATCCTGCCATGCACAGTTTGGGGCACAGAGTCTCAGTCTGTGATTTACAATATGCTGTATAAGTAAGTGATTTTTAAAGTAGTTCTAAGTTCGCATTCATTTTTAGCTAGAACTAAATGGAGCACTTCTTGTGTTTGCAGTAGTAGTAGGAAGATGACAGCCAGAACAAATAATCCAAAATACCATTCCATGATGGATTGTCCTGGGCAAGGTTTTCCAAAAACGTTACATGGTCATTGGCCTTTGTGTGTAACGAAACTCCTGTCATTAACTTGCTGCCAAGAAATGCTTGCTCTCACCAGGAGATGTGGTTTCAAAAGACAGAGCCAAATGTCAAGCAAAGTGTAATAACAGAACTCAAAATAACTATGATATTTAGCTTTACATGGGAACATACATATTCCAAATTCTGTTAAACCTCACCTGCTTGTAGTTAGCTACACCTTTAGCAGGTCTGTACATGCTGTTAACACTGTTTCATAGGTAGAAGTGCTGAAAAAATGCTAGACTTTCTGATCAACATTATTACTGATGCAGTATGTCAAGCAGATTGCAAGTATGGGTGAACTAATATAAAAAATATGCCAGTGGTCTGGAGAGCACACTAACAGGATAGTGAGGGGATGATAGAAGAGACACCAACTTTGCTACTGCAAGAGTTACACATATAAAGGAGGCAGCAAATACCAATAAATATGTTCAAGCAACACCAGCAGCTCCTGGCATTGCTGTTTGGAAAGGGAGTAAAGGAATCTCAGCAAGAGTCTGACTTTGCTTCCTTGACCAACGATGGCGAGTATGGTCAACTATAAGCAACTGTATATCTTCCAGCACCAAATGACTTGGCAGCAGCCCACTGAGATGTGCAGATTAGTTCTCAGGCTATGTGGCCCAAAGCAAATAACATTTTTTACAGAAAAAAATGTCACAGGCAGGAGAACATGAGTTTGTTCCTTTGTGATAGTCATCTACAGAATAAGTACTGCAGTTAATATATATAAAGCCTCAGTTTCACTAAATGTTTTCTGCATATCTGTGGGATCTCTATGGGTATTTCTTTACCTACCTCTCACTCATTTCAACTGAAAGTAGCATTAATGAGGGTTATGTACCTAGATCTGCTTTTATCTCATTCCTGCTGTATTTCAGCAGATGAGCATGATATCAGCCCCAGCATTCATTGCAAGTGCCTCTGTATCAGGAGAATTTAAAGGCTCTTGATATCTACCAGTTGAGCATTTACTCTTCTGGCTCTTACAGGCTTTCCCAGGACATTGATTGTGGGCAGGCAAGAAGTGTTAACATTTTGAGTGAGGGAAGTGCTTTCCATCTGGAGCACTGAGATATTTGTGGGCTACCTTAATGGTTTTGATTCCAGTCAAATTGGAATTGATTCAAGAGCCCCGCTCGTGGCTGAAACATAGGCTGTTCTTCCTTCCTTTGCAAAAAGCGCAAATGAAACATCATGAATCAGCATGCTAAAAGGATGGTCCTGCATTGATGTAAAAATAACCAGTCCATCTATTTTCAGAAAAAACTTTTTACATTTGTACATTCAAGACAGCACTATATTTTTTCATGTCCAAAGCATTCCCCTTTATGGGTATGGAAACACCTGTTTGTTTTGGCAAACATCTTTGCCGACATCAGACAACTGGGCATTAAGCAGCTGGAGCAGCTCCTTGCCTTTATGACCCAGGAGGAGGACTATTCTTATCAGCACTGCTCCCAGTAATGCATTCTGGACCTTTAAGGAAGAAATGTAGAACTGCTGAAAAACTTTGTCAGAGCATGACACCATTACTGCTGGAAGTGGCTGTCCTGATGAGAGCAGATATCAGGATGTTTGAGGGAGCCTGAGGAAATCCGCAGTTGTGACAACTGCCACAGTTACCTTGCAGTTATTTTGTAGATAGGAGGCAAATTTTGCCATCAAAGCTGTAAGTTGACAACATTTATTCTGTGATGATTAAAACAAAAATCACAATTAAAAAGGCTGTTAATGTGATTTGAGTTTGGTAAAACTATGTGGATCATAGTTGAGATATGTTTTTCATTGAGTATAAAAATGTGGGAAGAGGAGTTCTGGCATGACTACACAAAAACAGCAACTACAGCAAAAACTTCTCGGAAGCTGGTTACATTTGCCCTCAATATTTTGTTTTGTTCTAGAGCTATTAGTGTTTTTGTTTAAAAAAAGACTGAAAGGAAACACATTCAGGCTTAAAAAGGTCATTTTTTAATCCCTAAACTGGAGATGCCTCTTTAAAAATGTGAAAAGCTAAAACACTCAGTGTATTTAGGGTTTTTTTGAGCAATTAAGGCACTTGCTAAAAATGTCACTTTTTTTTTAACTAAGTGCAAAACTTTTCATTGAGGGGATTTGGTATTAAAATCTGGGATCAGTGCGCTCATTGTTAATTGTATGTCTGCTGACTGAGTAGTACTGGATTGCTATTGTAAGTCACCAACTTATTTTCCTGAAACTAGCTGCCTTTTAGAAACTATTCTGCACACCTCTCCAGTCTTAAAGTAATCAGTTGGACAAACGGAAGCTTCTCTGAAGCAGATGCGTTGATAAGAGACATTTTTTAAACCTTGTATCTAGCCTCCTTTGTATTTTTCTGAAATTCAGTAATCCTCTTCCCCACTTAGTTTAGTGAGTGCCTGACCCAAAGCCAGTAGAGGTCAACAAAAAGGCTTCTTCCAAAACAGTGAGTGCTTATAACACTGCAGGAAAAGACAAACTTGATGGGGTGATCATTTTGTTTGTGTTCCCTAGACAAATGCTTTTTGATTCCAGAGAGTGCACATGAGCTGTATGACATTGCGAGGAAAGTAATGCTGAAACTTGGCCTTGCAATGAGGGGAAAAAAAGTATTATAACATCAGATCATCTAATTTTATAAATGACATTTGTGTTGTGTGAGTGTGTAGATATAACCAACTAAAACTTAAGTACTGTGCTTACACTGTCAGTCTAGGCCATTTGATAGTCACTAGAGAGTTGTAGACGTCTTCAGGGGATGTTACTGTGTAAAGGTCAGTATGAGAAATGAGTATCTCCACAAAAACGCATCCCTCTCTTCTCTCTCCATAGACTGTAAATGGAGCCTGGGCAAAGAGCCTAAACTAGGCACGTAAGATCTGAGTAATTAAAACTTGGTAAAATTAATCCTACTTTGTGACCTGGAAAATGGAGATACTTCGTTGCTTATGTATCAAGACACACTGTATTGAAACAAGCACGGAGCTGGCTGGTTTTGGTGCTCTATATTAAGTGTGATAATAAGCTAGTTAATAAAAAAGTTTATGTTTCCCAAGACAGCATCTTGTATACAGGTGTTTCAGTCCATGAATCTCTAGAAAAAATCTATTAAAATGTGGAGGAAAAAAAAAGCAGTCAATGCTTCAAGCAGTTTAGTGCAGTAAAAATGCAAGATGAACAAAATCCTTGCTTTTAGCATCTTTAGTGTCTGACAGAATAGCAAGGTCAGTGAGTCACCCTCAAGCCATGCGAGATCATACGCTTCGTTAGACAGGAAACACAGATATATCTCCACTGATACATAATACAGAGCAGAGCATTAAAACGGATATATATTTGTTCTATTTATATGCTTACTGGCAATGTGCAGAAAGTGAAACACAGCACCTCCAGCTCCAGGTGGCCAACAGGTATTAGCCAAACACTCCAAGCACAGGAACTACCTCCTGGAGTTGACTGACTCAGCTGAAATGAAACAGTCACAGATAGGTAACCACCTTTTTCTCCCTTAACAAATGTACATCACCAGGCACTTCCTCTGCAGCTGTTCCCATTGTGGGCACCTTTCTGTCATGCCAGCCAGTCTCTTGTTCACTCCCATGCAAACTGTGCAGAAGGGGCAAGGTGCAGCAGAGCACGTAAGAGAAAAAACAAGAAGACACTAATGTTAAAAAGTAAATGTGACTGTACTTCTAAACATGTGGTCATTAACCTGTTGAAGGTGCTAAGCATTGTATGCCACTGCATTACCCAGAATTAGTTATGTTTCTCGCTGGACACTTAGCTGGTGTAAATCGGTGATGTCCCACTTGTTTCTATGGAGCTTTGCTAATTTGCGCTAGCTGAGGATCTGACCTCGAAATAGCTGTAACAGAAGATCAACATCTCTAGATCAGTTTGTTCTGTCTCCACCAATCAGCTTTTCTACGGACTTTTTTTCCTCTTATACATTGTCACCTTCTGAAATTAAACACCTCAAAACCATCTGCTTATCAAGACATCACAACAATTTGCGCCCTTCCAGGCAGGATTTCAAAACATGCTGTGAGCCCGCACAGCTTGTAGTGAAGGCAGGGAAAGGGACTCTGCACTGGAAAGGCAGGATACATGACCCTGCTCGCATGGCTGCTGCCCGCTGCAGGAAGCGGTCGGCTGAGATGCTGGGATTTAGAGGGGGAAGCACAGATTTTATCAGGTTGGGACTGGCCTCCTCAGAGGAGCCTAAGCAAGCAACCTCCATCCGTCATGAGTATGAGTCAGGCGATCACAGTGTCTTGTGTCACCTAATGTGGGGCTCTTTAGGCCAAAGTTCTGCCTACTCATAGAGAGGTGCATTGTAATTAGTTTACCTGCAGTTTGGCTCATACGTTGTACTTACAACTAGTACTGGGGAAAACATCCCAAGAGGTCATGCATTTAGGAACTGACACAGGTATCTACACAGCTACAGTGCAGAGCTTTGAACATAGTATTTTAATTATTGGAAGTAGTCTATGTGAGGGAGCATGGTGCATAGTGGGGACCTACTTAGCAGAGTTCTTGTATTGATCACTGTGCTGCCAGAGCCAGCCTACCTCATGCCCTGATATAGATTGTTTGGAGTGGATGTGGGTAACTCTACACTATGCAGCAGTCCACAGAATGGACAAGCCCGCAGGATTTAAGTGTTTGGAGTTGAGTTCCCAGCACGACTCCAGATTCTGTTAAGGTGTTCCTTGGACGCCTCCTCTCGGTACGTTTGTTGGCTCAGCCAGGCTCTGCTTGTGAAATCTGAGGGGATCACATCACATGGTTTATCCTGCATTTACTCACGTATAACCCAGCATGACTATACATCAATCAACTAATTTTAGCAAAGTTAAAATTGAAAAGAAAAGAGAGATATCTCATGAATATACCGAGCTGTCTCCCCCTCTCCAGCTTGTATCTTTCTTCAAATTCTTGATGTTTCTTGGAAGGGGCTTCCTGACTTTATTCAAACTTCTCTAATTGTCTTATGGCTTCTCAGGATGTTGGTGATGCCTCTAGCTCTCACATTTCTGGGGGAATTTCACAACATATAACGACTTTTTCTTATCTGTTAATTTTCAGTATCTTCTGTCTCTGTCTGTCATATAACTCAGTGAACAAAAATTATTTGCTTGTTTGCTGACTTATTCGAGAGGCAAGCATTGTACTGC
Source organism: Numida meleagris (assembly GCF_002078875.1). Classification (NCBI taxonomy): domain Eukaryota; kingdom Metazoa; phylum Chordata; class Aves; order Galliformes; family Numididae; genus Numida; species Numida meleagris. Next base: position 63,341,840 of record NC_034411.1, read on the forward strand.
ATAACCCTGCATCTTTGCACAGAGTTTTTGGCTTATACAGCAGAATGGTGCTAAGCTTTCATGGGAGCTGAACACTGTGCTAAGACAAGACAACACAATGGTGAAGGAAAGGACTCTTGTAGTCAAAAATCTCGTTATAGCAATGGCTGTGCAGCTTATGTGTGTCATGTTACAGAAGAAAGGACATCAACATTATCTTCTTCCACTTTCTTTTTACAGGGTATGAACATTCCACATACACACACACAAAAAAAGTCTTTCTTGCTTATTTTTTCTCAAAAGCTCAAAAAGGAGAATCAAGCTAAGGTGTTGATTTTTTAGCTCTTTTTCTCTGCAATGAGAAATACAGCAGCATATGGGCTAAAAAAGGATTATAATATTTTATATATTCTGTAGCTCTTCAGACCTGTTGGGGAAAGAATTAGTAATGTATCTATATATCTGGTAAAAATATCTCAGTGACCTCATACTCACATTTGTGTAAACATCACCTCATCAGTTCCAGATACTTATACAGGAAACAAATCTGAATGCTCCTCTAGTGTTCTATACTTAGGCAGGTCAGCCGGCATATGTCTGGTCTGTAAATACCGAGTTTTACTTGGGTCCTTATTTTAAGGTTTCTCTCTTAAGAGTTTGCTGCAAACATGCTCTCAGCATTTGCCAGCGTGCCTTTTCCAAGGCAACCTGTGCCTGAGGGCTTCCATTAAAATATTTATTAAACAAAAACCACATACAAAGAAGAGGTGTACTGGTTGGTGGACACTTGGTTGGGATTGAATTACTAAATATTGCCATAATAGTCCTGAAGTGATAAAGTGAGTATCAAATGATTTTTCGTAGCTATCAGTCCCTATGGTATATGAAGGCAGTTCGTTCTATCCCAGTCTCCATCCTGATAACAGGTTTCTAAATTCAAAAGTCTTGTTCATGCTTTTCCTCATAATATTTGCAAGTGGTCTCTAGTATGTGGAGAAGACTTTTGAGTTGTGGCTTATGTGTGTGTCATTATAGTGACATAATAAATTGTTTGTTGCCCCACTGCAACAGCACACCTGTGATTCTCATGAGTTGATAACTGTGAATGTCTCATTTCATATTCCAGTTGTGAAGTAAAATAAGGGGGGAGCGTAATAAAAAAAATGCATTATTAGGAACGAATGGACAAAATAGCAACAATTATAACTTCAGCTTTTAGTTAATCACTTGAAAAAAAAAAGCTATAGTACCTGCAATAGATTTCAGGCAACTGTGTATATGTGAACAGCATCAAATTAAGAAAAAAATATAAAGTTTTTAGTAATGCATAAAAGACATTGTTTTGCTGAGTTCAAGCTTCCTGGAAGACAGAATATTACAATTCTTCTAGAGAGGGAGTATGTTACAATTTAGTAGTTAGAAAACTGCCCATGTTACAGGACTCTATGATTGTATTATTAGCAGGGTTACAGAAAGGTACAGATTAAAACCATTTTAGCTTTATGTAGGCTATCTTTCCTACCAGAAGAAGTCGTGTGTTCATAAGCATTTTGCCAACTGCAGAAGTAATACTGGTGATGACCAAACATCCTTAAGTGATTTGGTTGAAGATATAATCCATGCAAGCAATAGCAGAAAATAGGTTTGACTCATCAGTCACTCTTTACACAGTCATAGACACTTTCTCTACCAGCTGACTTTGTGCTTTTTCTAATACTACATGTATATCTCTGGGCTGTTACCTGTCTTTTTTTTTTTTTTTTAAATGCAGATATTGATGTTCCGCCTGCAGATTCGGACAGCATTCTTTCAACCACTCTAATGGAAGCAAGGGATCAAGAAGGCCTAAATTATTTGGTAGTAGTCAAAGAAAGCAACCAAGATCAAGGTAGCGTTAGCTCTGCAGAACTTAGTTCAGTCTAATTATGTCTAATTCTGTCCTCTGAGGATAGAAGAGAAAACTCTACCAAAGAAGATGTAAGACAAAGAAAATATTATGCACTTTATTACGCATTTAGAGATTTCTTAAAAGAAACACTAACACTCTAAAACACCAGAACTTCCAGACAATGTCATAAGGTACTGAAGCTTGTGTAGGATAAGACAACAGTCACATATTCTTCATTTTCTAACTGTTATGGTTCATGTGTTTCACAAGAAATAGTTTAAGGAAATAAAACTTGCCATCAGACAGCAAATGATTTTACTGTGATCCTAATTAACTTTATGCAGCCACATAAACTTTGTACACAAGCAGTCCTTCCTGAGGAGAAGTACTGGCATGCTGTCTCACAGAAGGAACAACCTGATCACGAAAAGAAAAACAGTTCAAGCATAGCTTCATTGAGCACACACGAGATTATACAAATTGAAAAGCTAACAAATGTTAGTTGCATTTTTCTGAACTCCAAATTTGTAAGCAATTGAAGAAAGGTGGCTGGGTTGTTCGCTGCAGGGACAGTCTATTTTATCATTTAATTTAAACATATGATTGCAATCATCTCATATGTTAAGTTGCACAGTGATTGATCTGTGAATCTAGTATCCAAGTTCCTTTTCCCTTTTAATGTTGATCACCTTTCATTTCTTAATTGATTGGATAAAGGTAAATGTTTTTCCCTTGATGTCCTTGGAGATCAAATCAAAATATATAATAACACAATATATAAATCATTCCTGTGTAAAAGGAAGCCATAAGCTCTTTGGAATGTTTCATCATGAATAGCAATTCACAAATTTTGCAGAGATATTCATTGACATCTGTCGGGAAGAATCATGCCCTGCTTTTACGCAAACTCTTGATAGTGGGGAACACCGGAGAGTAGTAAAAATGTAGTTTGATGCTAAAATGTAGATATTTTTAAGGCACATCTCCACTGAAGTCAAGCTCCAAAAATGTCTTAAATAGAGATCCAATATAACGAAATGTTTGGTTTTTGACTATTTGAAAGTCTTGCTTCAAATTTAATAAAAATTGAGGTATTTTGAATTAGTATTCTTTAAAAATCCCTGGCAAAACAAAACAAAACAATTCAAATTGGCTGTTATTATAGGTCATTTTTTTCCATTTACAGTTTAGCCACACTTGTACACGTACAAGCCACAGTTGCCAATACCAACGGTTGAAACACTTCTTTCTTTTCTTCTCTTAACTTATGCACACCAGGCCATTAGTGATTGATAAATAAATACTGTATAACGTTTCTTCCCCCTTCAATTTCTGTTTGATTAACTGTACAGCTATTCCTTCCATTTCAGTAACTTAAACATGAGTAACATTTACTAACCTGTAACATATGCTAACTGGAAACCAGGAAGATCTCTGTTCTGTGGTCACAGTACCAGGATGACTTCACATGCACATGTAATTCCACTTAACTCAAGAGGATTGCTCGGTCAGCAAGCTGCAAACAAAAGTTTGAGAATAAACATGACTTCATATGATATCTTTTTCACATGATATTATGATATTAGCAGGAGAAGCCTTCAATCCTGCCAAGAAGCTTATCTAGGCAGCAACATTCACAGGCCCCATGACTATGTCTGTGATGTAACCCACAGCGATTTAATCTTGAATAGGTCTGAGTTGGAAAATGATCATGCAAAAGCCTATCAAACATAGGTAAATTGAATTAGTGTGTAAGGCAAGTAACAGTGACAAACAGCAATAATGACTTTGACACCTTGAACTAGTCACAAATTCCCAAAGATACAAAAAGTACCAACAGGAAGGTAAGTGTTGCTTTGTTCACATTTTGGAAAACTAGTTTTGATGGAGAGTGTATTAGAGCATGATGAAGTACAAAGTGTCAAGTTTAATGCATTGCCAATAAACAAAACTGAGGATATTGACCACTATTCTACCTAATAGTATGAAAAACTGACTGAATAAGACACAAGTCTCTTAAGTACATACCTAAGAATCTTGGTATATAACTTGCTGGAGTTAGTGGAAAACACAATATTTAACCTTCTCCATGTACACAGTGTGCTCCAAAGCATGCTTGGTGATGCCATTTTTCAGCTCTCAGTCTGACCTTGTCCATCATTGCGTTCTCCTTCTTCCTTATCTTCCTGACCTAGAGGAGCACTCCTACAAATGCTGAACTGACTAGGAGTTCAGTTACCTTACCTGAATCCACTTGTAACATTAGTTGCAAAATGCTTCTTAACCTTTCACCTTCCATATCGCTTTTCTCTACGCATCATCATTTCACCTTCTTTATCCCACTGAAATTGTGTTTCTCCTCATCATTCAGACTCCTCATGATGATTCTCATTTTAGTCATCAATTTTACTCTCTAGAGGACATCTCTCACTTTCAAGCAACCAGTGTCTGACAACACTTTTTCTCATAGCTACCTTTGGAGAAAGTAAGAGGGATGAACAGCCACAAAAGACCCTTTTAGCACACTCTCTCTTAGGAAAGGAAAAGGGCACCACCTGGCCCATGTTCATCTCTGTCTCCTGCTGACTCCGCCTCTGGCAGATGAAGTGAGAGATTCAAGAAGGCTTTGTGTTTAAGAGTCTTGACTTTCAAGTCCATAGTTTTTTAAATAAGTGTAAAGGTGTTTAAGGATGAGAATATCTTTTTAAGAAAATATGTATTTATCAGAGAAAAGAATTCTGATATATCAAAAAGATTAAATGTGAGATACAAATGAAGCAGTCATTAAGACCACAGCTGTGTGACATACTGCTGAGAGTCTCACCCTCAAGTGTACAGCCAATATTTTGTATCTTTTCCTTCTTTGTTTAAGGCATACATTGATAATGAGAATGGGATGTGGTATCTAATGTAGTAAGAGCAATTCTTCCTGAATCCCCTTATAAACCAGCAGAAGCTACCTAAGTAAGAAGAGAAGTCACTTCTGTGAAGATTCTTTCTGCAAGATCTGGAGGAAGTAGGAAGTGGTGTTTGGAATCTGAATTAAAAACACATAGAGATTCTTGCTAGCAATTCTGACAGCTTCTTAAGAAAAGCATCATTTTCAGGCTAGCATAAAGCAGATGGGCCCAGTTTTCACTGTGTATCAGTTTAAATATGTTAAGATAAGCTAATATACATTAGTGGAGAAACTGTAGCTCTCAATCTTCAGCTTCTCAAGATTTGCTGTGAATTTGGCAAGTACCACTTTGGTTGTTATCATTAAAAATTTAATTATTTCAATGCAGTGTAAAGTTTAGAAAGTATTATTTGTATGGTCTTGAAAAGTACCTGTTCAGATAAGAATTGGAAATGAAGGATAGTGGAAATAACTGTTATTTGATACTGCAATCAAGTAGTGCTTGCACCCAGCAGAGCTAGAAATGTTTATGCTAACTCTGATTACTTTCATATGAAGCAGTGCAGAAGTAACCACCTAAGAAACTGAGAAGTAAAGATCCAAGAGGAGGTTCTGTCAAAACTCAACATCAAGAGATGTTTTCTGTTGCTGTTGCAATTCTAGAAGAGAGCATGTGTCAGAAAAGCTAAATCTTCCTGTCCAATAGAGAATCTAGCACATGCTTTTTCCCCCCCACCCCATACATCAGGTTTGAGTTTACTGAAGGTTTGCAGAGTTTTAAATACTCCTCCTTCCTTCATTGTTCACATGGCAGCATCATGTTTTTGAGTGGCTACACAGTTCTCTCCCTTCCTGCTCCATGGGCATCCAGACTACTTTCCCTCTAGTATATATATCTTCTGGCACACAGCATTCTGAGGGTAGGGGGGCATTTTTTTAAGGGTTCTTTGCACATTTCCTTCATTACTCTAAAGTGACATTGGAGGGCTCAGTGAAGAAAATTCTTATCTTGTGTATAGCCTTTCTCACCCACTGTATGGCTCATCACATCTCACAAATGACTGCTGGTTCTGAAGAACTATTTGGACACTGGAAGAGCAAGGTCTGGGCAAATGCCACCCCTTGCAGGGGGCTATCTCACTTATCACACACAGAGTCTAGAAAATTAATTTGATTTAGACTACCTTGTTCTTATAGAGAGGAAAGAAGGGAATGGTTTCTCCCTTTCCTCTTATTTCTTGGTACTGCAACTCTGCAGAGCTCTGTCACTCCCACACTTGCCCATAGGCAGCAACTGTTCCCCACACTGAGGGCTCCTAGCCTGTTGAGTCATTCCTCCTACAGGATCTCTTCCATCCTTTTGGCCACCCTCGCATTTTTCCCCAGACTGTTCTCAGTTCTACAAGCTCCTTTCTGAGAGCAGATCAGAAACACAGAGTATTCAAGGTTTATGAAAGCATTTTCTGTTCTTTATTATTTTCTTAATCACTCCTGCTATTTTATTTGTTTGTTTGTTTGTTTTTTTGTCCACTCTGAGTATTGAGGTGATATTTTCAGGGGATTATCTTTCATAATCCTCATGTGTTGTATCTAAGCAATAATGGCCACCTTGGAGTCCATCTACTTATTTGTGAAGTTATTATTAAAACTTTATTACATATTTAACTTCATCTTTTAATCACTTCATATTTGATTTCCAACTGCTGTTTTATTGTCTGGTTGGTCTTTGAGGTGCATGAGATCCTCTGCAGCTCCTCAGAGCTGGGACTCTTCCTTACAGGACTGATTTAACTGCTCATGCCTTCCCACCATGATCCTTCTCACTATGCCAAATCATTCATATCCTAGAATAAATTGCTCCCTTTGTGAGCTCCTTTTCCTCCAGGAGCTGACCATTTATTCCAATTCTTTGTCTCTAAGATTTTAACAAGATACATATCCAGGTGAGGATTCCTCATTCTATGTGAAGCTTTGTAGAAAGCTTGTAGAAAGCCTTTTGGAAATCCACATAGACTATATCAACTGGATCATTCTTATCCATGTTTGTTGTTCAGTTCATAGAATTCCATCAGTCTGTGAGGCAAAAGTATCCTTATCAAGAGTTGGGGTTCCTCAGCTTTCCAGGAAGCTTATAAACATGAGGGAAATCAACTTTTAACAAGGGTAGATAGTGATTGGACAAGGGGGAATGGTTTTGAACTAAAGGAGGAGAGATTTAGATTAGATGTCAGAGGGAAGTTTTTTACTGAGAGAGTGGTGAGGTACTGGAACAGGCTGCCCAGAGAGGATGTGGATGCCCCATCCCTTGAGGTGTTTAAGGCCAGGTTGGATGGGGCCCTGGGCAGCCTGATCTAGTACTTGATCTAGCTGTTGGCAACTCTGTGGTAGGGAGTTAGAACTTGATGATTTTGGGGGTCCTTTCCAACACAAGCCATTCTATAATTCTATGATAACAGAGATGACTGACAACATCTGCATCACTATGTCCCTCAAAATTTTATTTCCTCACTACTTTTATGAGGGGCAAAAAGATCCCTATTAAAGGACTTACAGCAGAGCCACTGCACCCTTGTATGACACCCTGGAGCTGTTTTCAACAGAGAAAATTTTGCCATCTATTTGAATCAACTGATGTCTCATTTTTATTTTCTTTTAAATCATACCGTGATGCTTATGACATTTTCAGTCCTCAGGTTTGGCTCTACTGAGCATAACCAAGTGAAACTGATTCTCTGTGATCCAGGTTTAGGATTATGCATTTTATGAATGACTGAGAAGGTAAACTTTCTTCTAGATTCAAGTTTACCTCTTTCTACTCAAAGGTGATTTAAATCATCTACAACAGATGTGAAAATAGTCATTATAGAGAATAATGTTAGTAAAACAGCACTAATGGCTCTGTTAAATAATTCTAATACATCTTCATTTCTTTAATTGATTCATGAAAGTTTTTTCACATGCATGCTGGAGTGAGTTGCAGGGGCTTGTATACCAGGTGGATTTTTCAAGTGATCATGGCTCTATTTATAATGACACTTGGCACCTCTACCTGACATTATGTTTTAACTCTAATAAATAATCAGAAATCTTGTGCTTCAAAGCCAAGTGATTAAGCCAAAATATTGTCATTATTGCCAATGGCATAAATGATACTACCACATATAATAACCTTTTTAATAAGGTGTTAACTTCTTCAGATGACGTTTCCCATTTGGAGGATGTTCCTCACTGCCTTCTGTCTTTTACAGTAAGAAGTGAGCTATAACACAGCCACTGTCTGTTTGGATACCAGTCTCTTTTGCAATGCTGTTCACATAGCTGGCTTTTCTTTTTGCTGCTTTTTTTTTTTTTTTTACTCCTACTTTTCTGGCAGTGTAAGTTATTCAGTGATTATTAGAGGTCAGGACACTGAAACACCTGCGTGCTCTAGTGCAGTATTGTAAGCAGCTATGGTTTTCTCTCAGTTCCACAGGAAATTCAGTGGAGTGTTGACATTGTTCTATGGCACTAAGACCTCAGTTCACTGATTAATCTGGTGTAATTCTCTTTATGTATCCAATTTTCACACCTTTCCAGGAGGAAAAAGAATAAGTTCTCATTAATTTCCAGTCACAAATATATTTGGCTTTCTCTTACAGAAACTCTGGGAGTCACAGAATTAACTTTTTATAATATCTTCTCTCATGTCTTCCTGTCTCTTTAATCTGACCTCACCACACACCCAACAATGGAAACCAACCGACACAGTCCAGCCTTATGATCTCACCAGCCTTCTTTCCTAAGTTTGTCTGCTGACATAATCTGTGCCATCTTGACAGTGATGTCACTCCATAATTTTTGAGTCCGTTGCTTAAGATAATAAGAGAATTATCCTCTGCCTAAATTGACTGAAACCAAACTAGTGGCATGATCTCTGTATGCAAACTCCATGCATGCAGATTCCCTACATTGAATATGCTAGGCTTTCTTTCATTAAAACTACTCTACATTTGCAGACAGAAGGGTTTTGCTGATTTTGAGAAAGCTGAGAGAAGATTTCCTGTATTGGCAGTACAAATCTTGAAGAATAGTACGTTTATCCTCAGAGTGAGCTCCTGACAGAAATAGCCAAAATAAGGAAATTCTGTTGGAAACTGTAGGAGCAAAGGTGAATAAGAACATGATGTGTGGGGACTGCTGTGTCAGGAGAGGTGTAGCTCTCAATGCCACATGTAAAGGAGCTGTTAAAAATATCTTTCCACAAAAAACAGCACTGAGGGACGTGGTTAGTGGGTGTGGTATGTTGGTGATGGGTTGATGGTTGAACTAGATGATCTTAGTAGCCTTTTCCAATCTTAATGACTCTATGATTCTATGAAAAGGGAGAGGAGAGCACCAACAGCTGTACAAGTATTGTTATACCCACTGATTTCATTTCCAAAATTAAAAAAAAAAAAAAATCTTCATATTTATACTTAGGGTTGTGCACAGTTTTTTGCTTCTAATTCATAAACAAAACTTCCAAGACATAAATGTGAAGTGTTTGATGTGATGTCAGCATGACCCACTGTGTTTCCACTGATTGGGAAGAAAGTTGATTAGGTTTTGCAGGTGACCATGGACTAATTTCATAAAGATTAAGTGTTCTTTTCACACTGCCATTCTTTAGGGCTTTCTATTGCAACCATATGATGAGCTGATGCAAGCAGCCCCCTGCCTTGCTTTGCACTGGGAGGGGATGGCCATGATGAACCCCAGCCAGGGTCAAACACATTCCCTCACCTACCCCACCCAGGGGTGGCTCCTGGCTTCAGGCTAGAGGCTGTACTTTCACAGCAGAAATGGAGAAGAGCCACTGTTCCTGCTGCTTATCAGCATTCAGGGTTACCATAAAATAATTAAATTAGGCATCAAAAATGGTGAAAAAAATGGCGAAAAAAATGGCATGTTTAGAAAAACCTTTAAGAGTCTTCATTCACTTAATCATTTGGCCTTGCAGTAGTATGCCTAGGCAATCACTGAAATGTCACCAGGAAGGAACAGGTTTTGACCTCACTGTAGCTCAGTTCTCAGGTGTGCGTGTAGCAGTCATGCTGTCACTAAAATAAGGTTTCCCACTTTTGGGTTGTCCCTAATCTTTTTAAAGACCCTTTCTCCATGGAAGCCTTTCTGAAATGCCTCTCGTCCTAATATAGGCCTCTCGTCCTAATACAATGATTTTTCTGTGGTAAATGTGGACTAAAATCCTCTTCAGCAGTCTTTGATTCAATTTTATGCTATATGCTGAGTAAAATGCAAAGATCCTGATGGAAACAATACAAGAAAATGAGTGACAAAATGACTGCAGGTGCTCTATTGTTAAGATGTTTGCACAGTTGTGTTTTGACTCAGATAATAGACCCCTGCAGCTTCCCAGAAGCATATATGCTTCTGGGGCCTGAGAAAAAGAAATGTGGGCAATAAAGTAACTTTTAGAAGATAGGCTTGCATGCAGTGGGGCTGGGCCATGACTAAAAATTTGTGCATGTTACTCCAAGGGCTACACGAATATAAGCATTGTAAATTCTTTTCAGATATGTACGTGTTTTAAAATCATGAGAGTGACAAGTTAGGTGGCAAAGCAAAATAACAAAGTGCCCTGGGAAATGCGCTGCCAGAGAAGGTAAACAAAAACACACACAAGTGCCTTTATGAAGGTAGGATTTGCATTTTCTTAGCAGAACAAACTCTCTGCCTTGGCTCCCTGTGCTCTCACTGAAGTGGAGGTCATGGCTAGTGACAACTGGGAGCTGTTCCTGGAGCCTCTCTTGCCTTTTTAGGTTATGAGGGTCTCTGTGTGTTTAGGATAATATGATTGACAGCTCCACTCCGGCCCCAATTAGCACCCTATAATTTATTAGCTTCTGCTTTCAGATTATGCGCTAACTTCACAAATATTTCAACCACGGAAACAGCAGATATCAAGTGTCCCTTTCCTGATCCAGCTCACTGTGACTGCAGTTAAATACACAGAGGGAGCTGTGCAGGTCTGTCAAGAGAAAATGATTATTTGTGTCTGTGTGCAACTGGGGCTGTCACAGCCCTTTAGGATTCTTCTTGTGAAAAAAAAAGGGTTATTCCACTGGGCCAGGGACTCAGGCCCAGTTCCTACTGCTGGGGTGCAAGGACTGGAAACCAACGTGCTGGCTCTTCTGGTTCAGTTCCGCTTCTTGTACAAGTACTGACACTTCAACCACATGCAAGAGCTACTGATGACAAAGCTCATGTCTCTCATCATGGCACCCCTTTCCTCCTTCACAGGGCCAGTGGTGGGTGCAGGAGGGAAGGGGCTGGCTGAGCAGAGAGGTCAAGGAGCACGGGTCAGTGGATGGAGGTAGAGAAGGAGAAATAGGGAAGCTGAATGAGGAGGCACCTTACAGCCTGACCATGCCAGGCGAAACAGGAGGGAAGATGCCTGCAGTGGTCAAGTGGGACTGCAACCAGGGAGCTCAGGCAGGAGGAGACAGTACAGGCCTTCCCACTGCATGTAGTGCCCATGGGTCTGCTGCACAGCATTCATGCATCGTCACTGGTCATGGAAGCAGTAGAAAGCATGATGCAAAGTTAACTCCTTAGGCATAATTAGAGACGGACACAAACAGTGGGACTCATCTGGTCTGAGCTGCTCGTCAGGGTGGTCAGTTCAGAAAGCGGACTGACTGTGGTAGGACGCAAATAGTAGCTCAGTTCCCAGGATCTTAATGGAATGTTTTTTCTTCTCCTTTTTTTTTCTCCTTCTTTTTCTTTCTCATTCTTTTTCCTTTTTCTTTTTCCTTTTCCTTTTTTCCCTTCTTTCCCCATCTCTCATTTCCACTTCCCTACATAGCATTGTCTAGCTCTCAAAACAAGCACCTCGCTCCTCCAAATAATCTCACCTCGTCTCTCTCCTTCCCCTGCTGCAACTGCTCCTCTGGGTGGCAGGCCAGGGAAGCTAGCCAGGACACCACAACCCCCCAGGGAGCTGACTCGCCTTTCTGTAATCAAAAGGGCGTCTTAATTACATCCCTTGCCCAGAAAAAGATGCAAGAGAACTGCCAGTCAGAGGCCTCAGTGTATCTAAAGCCATCCACAGCACTTGCCTCCCTTTTAGAAAGGGACCAACCTTTAAGCCCCCGCTAGAGCTTGTTGCAAACCTTAATAGGACATCAAAGGCAAAGTGAGGAGGGACTGCTTCTGACCCAAGGAGACAGGCAGATCCATTTCCCTGAGGACAGGCAGGACAGTAGCCAAGGGAGGTGCAGAGGAGATTTCAAGCTCTCTCCTCCCTTTCTCTCCTCCTTTCCCCTCCCCTGGGGGCTCTGATGCAAAACCCACTGGGAGAGGTGGTAGGAAGGAAGGAATATTCACCCTAAAGCTAGATGACAGGAGACTGCAAATGCAGAGGCACATATACGTTGGTCTCTAAGGAGCCCTGAACGGCATCCTTGCAACTGCAGCTAGATCAGGGAGAAATCTTCGTTAAAATGAAGCAGATGCTGTGGCTGATTGCCCCTGCACCTGCTTCAGCACTGCTCTGCAACAGCTCTGAGCCCTTTGCCTCCTGCCCCAGAGCCCGTATAGACTGTCATGAGTTATGTCTGTTTGTATGTCACCACTGAAACAATCTGTTTTCTTGAGTATGGTTGGAGAGCAGTGGCCAGTTTGAAACTGCTGGCAGAAGGGAGACCCTGGGGGTATGCATATGGCATGTAAGATGCGTGTAACGCAGAGGAAGCATACCTTTTGCATTTACAGATTTCTTGTGCACATTCCTGATTAAGCAATTAAGCTATGATTCAAAGAGGAATAAAACAGATTTATGAAATAGCACCGAGGTTTTATTTACACTTCTACTGCATTAGGAGACCCATTCACCCTGTGCTGGGCAGCTTAATGCTTGGGATGAAGTTTCTGCTCTGGCAAGATGAGCTGCAGCCCCAGCCCTGCACGGCTTCACTCCCAAACCTCAAAGGCAGTGCTGTGAGCAGCCTCCTGCAGTCACGGTGACCCACTGAGCACAACACTGCTGCGGGGTTTCATCAAAACACCCTCAGACTGCAGCACATCTGAAGTGGGAGCATTTTTAAAAGTTGCTTGCATAGCACCTAACACCATAAGCCAAAGCCATGACTTTGATGTTTGGGTACTTCCGCAGTACAACAATAAAAATAGATTATCTGGAGAGCAAATATCAATAGCAATAGTCATATATTCATTACATAAATCCTCATGGTTGGAAATGTTCACAGTCAAAATGAATGGTAAATGTCAGTGCGGTAAATGACTGCTTACATGAATGTATCCAAACATATCTGGGCTGTATTGCCCAATTCTCCTCGCTAGGAGAAGAAGGGCAAAAAATGAAAGAAAAGGGAAACAACTGCACCAAAGCACCGCTAATGTCAGAGCCAAATTAGACTTAAAAAAAACCCAAAAACCTAAAAATAAAATGAAAAAAAACCTCAAAACTTTAAACACAGCCTAAAGAAAATGCAGGTGACTGTTCACGGAATGACCTTGCTATCTTCAAGCCTCTGCAACAATACAGTTAAATACCATTTTTAGTTATCTTTCTCCTTCAAAGTGCTGCTGCCTTCCTTCATGATAGAAGACTCAGAACATTTGTGGCTTAACAAGCACTATATAATCTGGAGCCATTTGCTTGCCCTTTCCAGTCTGTCAGCTAGCCGAGGGTTGTGATGACGTGCCTATGGGTTTGTTGGGCTGAAGCACCACCACAAGCCACCTCCTGCCCTTTGCCAAGCTCTGTCCGGGGATGTTCTGCCCACTTTTTATTTCAAGGCAGCTCCTTGCCAGCTTCTCACAATATTTATTCTCACTGCTTTATTGTTTTCTTGCTGTTAATGTTCCTGTTCTTTCCCATAAATGTACTTATGGCTGAGATGGAATTTCGGAGCAACAAGTTCTCCATTTCCAACACAGTGAACATTTTGCCAGAGTCTCAGAATGTAAAATCCCCCACCACAGCACAAAAGTCTGTTTTCAACTGCTTCTCCTGGTGTCAGAGGGGTGACGTCAGGACTCTCCTCTCAGACGCACTGAACTTTGTCAGCCCTCCAAAATGTTGCATTAAGAAAAGACAGAACAAAACGAAACACTGTAGTGCTGGGATCTGATGCTTTGCCTGTAAAAGCGTCAGCTTGCAGGTATAGGCTGAACTTGCTATTTCTGCACTGTGTAATTAGTCATTTGATGCTTTATAATAACATTTTAATGTACCAGTGCAAAAAAGCACAGTGCAAAATATACTCCCCTCTTCTATCAACTTTATGAAGAAACATCTCTTACTATGGGGTGCCACCCTTGCTGCAGCCCATCCTACAGAGAGATACCCTACTCTAAAAGGCAGCACTGCCACAACATTGTATTTTCTTGTCTTTTGTATTTATCAACATATTTTTTACTCATTAAGAAAATATTTTCAACTGCTGGAATTTCTAGTTACTTTTAATGCAAACTAATACAATAACTCACTCCATCCACACCACAGGTATTTTTTTTCTCCTTTTTCATCCTGAAGTTTCTAATCTGCCTCATTTCTCTTTTTCAGTTTTAATTCCCTACAAAAGCACGCAGGGTGAAAGAAGGAATACCTTTAATGCAGCTTCCCTACTGTTAAATAGATATCTTATTCCCCCTTTCAAACCAAAACAAGACAATTATTAAAGTGACAAAATGACAGCAACAAGTAGACAAAGGGAAGCATTAGAGGCAACCCAGACCTATTGTCCCACGTGTGCCTTTCCTTCTGGTGTTCCCTGTAAAGGCCATCAGGTTGAAGGCGAGTGCTTTTTCCTGGGTTTCCTTTCTCCCCCTTCTTTAAGAGGGTTTTGTTTTCACCATAAAATGTTTCTTGTAAAAAAAAAAAAGAAAACAACCAACCATTACGTATTCAATGCAAATGTTATGCCAAATTCTGAGAAGTGCCACCTTGGTTTTCATATTTCTGGAGTTTGAACAGTTGTCCGTGGAACAGCTGCATTTCTGTAAGCCCAAGGCAGGTGGCCCAAGCTAGACGCTTGCCACTCATAACCACAATGCTGAAAAATCTGACTAGCTCCTCAGTAGTCCAAAAATGTTAGCGAGTTCCAGTTTCCTCTCCTTTTACTTTTCTGCAATGTAAAGTAAGAATCCAGTTCCAAACTGCTAAATCATTTTTTCCCATGTTGAAATCGAGAAATAATTTTCACTGTCATAAAAAAATATTCACACCACTGAAATAACCACGATTTCCTCCGTCCCTTGTAAAAAGGCCAGTGGTTCTGCATCACCATTCCTGACGTCATTTGACTCTTTTAAAATAGTCCAACTGCAGTCCTGGTTGTGGAGTTTGTTTAAATAGTTTGTGGTCTTTGGCTCTCCTCTCTCAACAGAAGGGTCTTCCTCTCCAAAATAAGTCTAAAGGATCATCCTTGCAAAGCCAGGTTGTTCTAAGTCCTGTTGTCTGTCCCCGAGCTGCAGGGCCATGGTAGGCTTGGAAAAGGGCAAGGGGTGTCTGGGAGGCTCTGAGTCAGCTCGTCAGCTCAGAAGGGATCCACCACAGAACGAGTAACGCCGAGCTGCAAACCAAGACCAGAAGCTGTTACAAACTGACCCGACTTCAGCTCTGAATGCCACCATGCCTAGAGGCAGAGATCTACAGGGGAGAGCCAGGGGAGGAAGAGTGAAGGACAGCTCTAAAACCAGTAAAGATCCTTGCTTTTGTCCTGAGGCTGCAAACCTGAGAATGGAGAGAAGAAAAAAGGGAAGAAGAAAAAATAGGTACAGGCATTTAAGGAAAGAGAAAGACAAACTCAATTTCTGCCACATTAGATCAGAGGCTCAGCCTGAAGCCTGGGCTCCCCAGGGCTAGAAGAAAGCAGTGAAGCAAGAAGAGCCCTGGCTGCAGTGAGGACAGGCACACATCCCTTTTTAATGGAGCCACCAGTGACTGCAGTCAACAGGCTTCATCATGAGGAACCCAAGCAGCTAAGCAGTCTTTCTTTGCCTCCACAGACACCGCCTGAGCAGCTTGCACTGCTGGCCATGACTCTGTCCCCTCTGCAGCACCACTATGGGCATGCAACCCTGCATCCTGGCACCTGGCCAGGGGCAAGCCACCAGCACTAGCCTCCTTGGCTACAGGGATAGCTGTTGCCCTTTCATGCTCAGCAGATACAATAGTAATTTTTGAAAACTGGGAGAAAAAAAGCAGAGAAAACTGTTTAGAAAGCTGCAGAAATTCACAAAGCTGTGCGACTGCCCTGAGGCAGGACC
Organism: Numida meleagris; assembly: GCF_002078875.1. NCBI lineage: Eukaryota > Metazoa > Chordata > Aves > Galliformes > Numididae > Numida > Numida meleagris. The sequence continues at coordinate 63,357,880 of NC_034411.1, forward strand.
CAGCCATGGCCCTCAGGGCTCCATCAGGCTTCCAGCACAGAGCAAGGCCCAAAGCAAGCGGTACCTCAGAGCGTGTCTTGGCAGCCAGAAATGTGGAGTGGGTGACACATTGCCCTTGCTTGCCTGGCCAAGGAGTGCAAAGAAGGACACGCAGGATGGGTTGGGAGCTCATACACCCATATGTTTCCCCTAGCTGCCCTCCACACAGAGCCCTCCCCTCCCACCACCTCAGGGCAGGGGTAGCCCTGAGCTGGGGGGACCCCGAGGGGCAGGGGCCTCTCTTCACCTGCGTCCACGTTGAGGCCGAGGCTCTGTGCCACATCTCCTGCCGCATTGGGGAAGGGTCCTGGTGTTGTCCAGGCAGCAGCAGGGCCTGCCTCACTCTTGCCCAGCTCGCAGGGAGGGCTGACTGGTGTGGGCACAGCAGCGGGGGTGAGGCGATGGGGGCGGACGGAGGCAGTGGGCACCAGCAAGGAGCCATAGCGAGGGTCGAAGTGAGGGCCGTAGACCTCATGCATGGCGGTGGGGCGGGGGTAGGCCGTGCTCTGCGTCCCGAGGTAGGGATGGTGGTGGTGGTGGTGGTGGGCGTGATGCCAGGCCTCAGGGCCACCCTGGTGTAGGTGGCCGTGCAGGGAGGCTGGGGCATAGGGGTCAGCGGCAGTGAAGGGCAGCTCACTGTGGGCGGCCAGGGGGCTGCTGAGGGTGACAGGGACCGAGGAGGGCTGGTAGGTGCTGTTCCAGAAGGACGGGGGGAAGCTGCGCTGGCTCATCGGGAAGGAGCCATCTAGATGCAGAGAGAAAGGAAAGGCGGATGAGCACTCAGCCCTGGCATCATTCCCTATGGCCTTGCTTCACTCTTGTTATCCTCCCAAAACCGGCAAACACACAAAACTGCTCCCCAGCAGCCCTTCCCAGCCCATCATCATCCAGCACAATTAGCACAGGGCTGGAGCAGTTTGCTCCAGGCTTCTCTTAGTACCTCTTTAGGGAAAAGATTGTTATCTAAGGTGAGGGAAACACCTTTTTCTCTCAGTCTGGAAACTGAGTCAGAACCATTAGGAACAGCAATTGTCAAGGTTGGATTTCTCTCACTTTTTTTTTTCTTTGTACTAATCTCCCTCTTGAAGCATTTACACTCAACACCTCAGAGGATGCCCAACCCTGCCAGGAAAGCAACTGCTTTCTCAGTGTAGTTTCAGAGCAGTCAGGAACAGCATGAGATGTGCAATTGGCTTAAATGTGCTAAACATCTACGTGGGGGTAATTTCCATGTCTATTGCACTGGACTTGAGCCTGTTTTGGGGGCTCTTGTTAGCATGTTTGGGAAGAATACTGCACTTCTTTGACTACTGACAGGGCAAAGGACAAGGACCCTGTGCTTTCCTTGCCCAGTGTGAAGTGGAATAGAGATAACTAATAGTGCAGAAGTAGATGCTATGCACTATTGATTGTGAACAGACAGTGTTGCTGAGACAAACCCTTGCCAGGGAGGTACATCAGCTCTGCACGTTCTGGTGTTACTCAGGAGAAAGGGAAGCAGCTCCTGAAGAGCTAAGAACTCTTCCAGCTTTCAGTGCTGAGCATCTCCCACTTGTGAAATACTTTAACCAGTATTTCATTCTTAGAAAACACTGATGGGAATTCACAGACAAAGCGAGCAGTCAGCTCTCAGTCGGGCAGTGGCAGGTGAGGGATGGTCCCTGAAGCTGCTCTGTAGCAATGCCTGAGGTCAAATGTTCCCTGCCACCCCAGGTACCCCATGAGCCTACAAGGTGTAAAATTGAGCACAGGTACAAAAGATTTGTGCCTGCATCCGCTTCTCATATTGCTCCCACCTTTGCTCATCACAGCCCCAAACTCAAAGCCAAGGGACAAGGGAAGAACCCTGCCGTAGCCGTTGGCCCTGCACCCCCACATCCCCTGCACTCCCGGAACCCCAGCACCCGCTCCCCTCCTCTGTGCTCACCCCTCCAGGAGCCGGCGTTCCGCGCCGCCTTGGCGCTGCCGAGCGAAAAGCTGCTGGGCTGGCTGAGCGCCCGGCTGAAGTGCTCGTCCACCACGGCGCTGATGTCCCCCTGGAAGTAGGTGAAGAGGACGCACCGGGAGCTGATGTACTCGGCTTCGGGGGGCCGCTCCTTCTCGGGGCTGCACTCCTCCTCCTTGATGCTGGCGGCGGCGTGGCTGGGGAAAGAGCTGCTGGCGCCGGCGCTGCTGCCGCTCTCCGGGGCTTCTTGCATTTTGGAGTACAAGGCGAGTTTCTGGAGGGAGAGAGAGGAAAGGGAGGACGGGAAACGGAGCTACGAGGCGTGCTGGCCCCCGTCCCGGCCCTCCGTCCCCGTGCTAAGCGAGATGCAGCGCCCGGGCCCACTCCGAGTTCCATGCGGGAGAATGTGGGAGCTGCGGTTCTGCCGCACTCTCGAGCCCGAAAGCGCCGGGCGCGAGCAGGGTGACGCGCGAGACTCGGCTCCCGGCACGAAGTCCGGCACGCAGAGGCGCTTTGCGGGCCGGATCCCTGCACCGAGGGAAAGGCAGAAGAGTGACCTACAAAACAAAGCGGAAAACGGGAGGAAGGGGGAAAAAAATCAAAGCCTGTCCGCCTCAAACACGTCTCAGGGCAGAAAGCATTTCTCTGGCCAGAGGGAAACCTCAGGTATTTCCTACAAGATTGCACTGTTTTTACTGGATCCCGCCGGGGGAAATAAAGAGCGGGCGCTCAGAAGTTCGCCGGATCTTTCCCGAGGTCTCTCTGCCCGCAACCGCCGGGAGTTCCTTAAGATGAGCCGGGGACGCGGAGCCGGACAGGGCCGGAGGAAGAACGAGGGCCGGGCGGGCGGACGGGCAGGCGGGCGGGAGCCCTGGATCTAGACGCGCGGGATATTTAATAACTTCGCTCCGTGACTGCCGCCTTTCCACTTGGCCGCCGGCTCTGCCATTGAGCTAATAATTAGCCTCCTAAATAATG